>NC_058116.1:17018571-17321190 GCF_914725855.1 Thunnus albacares
AATATCTTCCTCCATGGTATCCAAGTAGGGATTTTTCACTTGGACTGGTTGTCTAAGAGCAATTTAGTGCAGCATATTAAAACATGGACTGAAGGCTAAAGTGAGCCCTAAATGTGTACTAAGTATATGCTCTGAATGAACTATCAAGCACAATGATGATAATTATGTCGAAGAAAAAGGCTTTTTTGAAGAGAAAGGTTCCAAAATACTTACTTGATATAATCTTTGTGATCATTCCCCATACAGTTCAGTAGAATTGGTGCCATGATTGCAGGAGACAAAGTGAAATCAAGTTGTAAAGTCTGTTCTTCAAATTCTAAATGCAGCTGTTTTTCGAATAAGAGTTATGTCTCACCGCAGAGCTGATATAGTGGTGACCTCTGACCTTGCCACTGATTGGTCCAAGAAAGAGGAGTCTTCGCTCTCACAAAAACATCCCCCAGCCTAAATAAACAGAGCAAGATCAATCAAATAGGAAATGATTGTCCCAATTCCACAGCGTCTGTAAACATTCATAAAGCAGACCATACCGGCGGCAACCAATAGAACTGATATGACGTAAACTGCTGTTTATGAGTTAACCTTTCCATAACATGAGCTGCTGTGTCTACCTAACGTTATGAAATACAGCATTTCCAAAGAACAGAAATTACCTCTAATGCTGGCATGTTAAAACAGAGCCAACATAATGAACAATCAACAGAAATGCGCATCAGTGTACAAGAGTCCTGCAAAAATCAACTAAATCAAATTATGCATTTTGTCATTTGAGCAATATTACGTTTCTATTGTGTCCCAGAAAATGGGGCAACATTTGCGTATTTGCTTACTATATTATGTAATAAATTATTTACATTCAAATTTCAGTCTGTGAGAGCAAATACCAATTTTGGTATAAAGTCGAAAGTAAAAAAGATTAATGATAAGATAAATGTTGAATCACTTTGAATTTATTTGAATTATCAAACATTCCTTACAATAAACTACCTTTTACAGAGTTACAGACACAGCAAAAAAACTTAACACAGGACTCAACTTGTGTCTTCCTTATTTAAGAAATACAGTTAACGTGGCACCGCTAACAGACACAATAAATATAAAAGGTCCTAACTTTAATTCAGTGAAACAGTTTCACACTTGAGGAACACATCTGAAATGACAACACAAGTGAAACTCAGTAACATTTGATGTGGCTCAGCATGACTGGATACAAGTAAATTGTTGTCAGAAAAGAGGATGACAGATAATCCTGTTGGAAACATTTAAAATGGTGCATCCTTGTCCCACACACTGGCAGTCTTCTAATCTGTTGACATAGAAAACACATTCACGTCATCACTATCACAACATTCATTAATAATATATAATGATATATAATAATAATAATGCAATATTTTTCATCCCTACATGGCATTGTCAAGAAGCATCATACATTTTTAATGGCTGAAACCTTTCATTTCATAATGGATTTTCATTTATTAAGTCACATAAAATCCACACACTGCTCACCAGCTTAGCTTCATTCCCTTTTATTATACTAGACATGGATTTTGAAAGCATAATGAAAAAGCAGTAAAAGAAATGATTTATCTAATTACCTAGTAGTAACTCAAAGTGCATTCAGAAACAGTGTGCCACTTACTTGACACAAAAGTGTCGACTGTTGGTTTGTTGTCATCTGCGTAACCAAAACTCAACAGCTTCGACATGTCGACGGGAGCTGGTTTCTTGTCAAATACTCTGCGTACAAATGTAACAGAAACACAGTTTCTGGGATCAAACAATGCTGCTTTTGTAGTTACAAATGTTATAATGTTTTGTCATCACCACGTATTGCCTTTCAGATTAACTCAGAGAGAGACTCGCTTTAAACACTGAATATGAGCCCAACACTGTATACTGAGACAAAATCTGGCAACTCATCATCAAACGATTCTTCAAACGAAGAGCACAGGAACATCAACTGTTCTTTACATTTGTCAGTTTTGTCCTCATCTTGTAACGAAGCACCAACTCTGCCTACAATAATTGTTTTTCTTTAAACAAAGCAATAATTATTTTTTTACTCAGTAAGTCACTCTTGTTTCGGGACATTTCTAGACTCTGTTCTATTGGCTCTCAAGTTAATATCTTCCAGCAAGACTATAACTGTAAACGAGATGATTTGTTCCGGAAGCAGGTGAAATCATTTCACCCCATCTGCCCTTTGTTTTGCTTGTTTTAACAAATATGACTTTAGGACTTAAATAACTTTTTTTGCAGTGGATCCTTTGTGTACTCACAATTATCATAACATCCGTGTCATAACCATACACGCTGTATGATCATAGTCTTTATGTTCTTGTCTCTGCAGTGTTGTATAAGAGATTATTTTCAGTTCTTGACAAGTCATTGACATTTTCCCAAAGCTACAGGGAACACACAGCACTGATACCGACAAGCTGTGAGCCAAAGCAAACAGTCAGGTGAACATCCAGAGACCATTACTCTGTGTGCTGTTTCGTTTGACCTGACTGCAGCCTGCCCATGAGCATTTCTGCTAAGTCACCACAACATGGAGACTAGAATGTACTAAAACTTCCCACTGAAATACACTAATGTTGAAATGTTGTTTCAGACTTGCTATTACTGAAATATTAATGAAATTATATAATGTTGAAACCCAAACAATCTGACAAAACACCTGTAGACTATGAAATTGCTCATAGTCAACATGCCAAACATCACATAAATAGGCCACTTAAGTACCGTTTTAATAACATTTATATGCATATTTAACTAAATTGCACATGAAAACTTACAATAATTATACTTTAGGTTAAGTATGTTTTGTATTGATACAACTGCTTTACAGTAATGACTCCTAAAACCATGTTTTCCTTTCATTCACTTAGTTTCAATTAAAAATGGCTGATATAGGCCGATTGAATAAGATCATTAAGATCATTAGTCTGTGAATACATTCTATTTTATGCTCTCTTTTGCTGAGAGTTGTAAAAGGTGGCGTTCTGAGACACCAGCCACCATCACTGAACATGATACAAAACAACAGCGCCATCTTGTGTAAACAGCAACTTACATCCTCTTGAATTTGCTGGTCTCATGATGACTGGGTGACTGCAAATTCTCCATCTGGTTGTTATGAACATTGTTGTTCTGCAGAACACAAAGTTACAGTGTGTGGTGGTTATTTTGTGAATATTAATAAAAACCAGGGTAACATAATCATAATCTCTTTTTTCATAGAATTTGGCAGTATCCTATTACTTTTACAGTTAATCATTGAGAAACATGGACCTTAAGCACAAAGTAGGTTTTCCAGAACAAGTAACAAATGAATGAAGTGTGCAACACTGCAGTTTCACTAACAACTTTTTTCTTTAAAAAAAAAAGGGTCAGAACAGTGTAAAGCAGCACAGAATATACAATAAATTGATACTGTGATGGCTCATGTGGCTAAATTACTTTCTAAATGTCCTGGCAATTCTCTGTTTACCTTCTCTTCGCCATTGCTGCTATCATCCCTCTCCCAAGCTGACATATTGTCAGTCCCAAAAGGTGGTTCCATGTGCTGAAAAGCTCCAGGGCTTTTCTTCTTTTCGATGGTAATTAGGCTGATGGAAAAACACAATATAGAGATATGAAATGTATCCGTCACCTACTGATAGCTGGAATACATAATGAAGAAAATGAAGAGAAATCTTTCTGTTATAATAGCGGATTATTACTGTTTATTTTTTCTATTTATTTCACAGGACTTTGAAAGCTTGTTACAGGTGCTTCAATTTCAAGTCTGTCATAAAACAACAGTCAGGTGACCATATGAACACTGAAAGAGGTTTTCCTCGCTGTAATCATTCCTCCTGTTCATACTGGCTGTTAAAATATCCCCTTCAAATGCGCTTTCAATGTAAGTGATGGGGGCCAAAATCCACAGTGTGTCAACAGTCATTTTGTGCAAAAATGCATTTAAAAGATTATCTGAAGCTTATATGATGTTTCAGCAGTCTGACCTAGTCATATCAAGTGGATATCTGCCACATTTACAGTCTTTTTTAGCATAAATATCCCTCTTTGTATTTCCTTGGACAGTGTTTCCCTGTTGAGCTGCAGTGGAAGTATTAAAGAGGGACTTTGGCACTAAAAAGATATCTTGATTTGAAGCTTCATATTAGCTTCAGATAAACTTTTTAATACATTTTTGCACAGCTGGAGGACTGTGGATTTTATCCACCATCACTTCAATCGTAAGTGTATTATGAAGGAATCTTCTAATGGTCTGTATGAACAGGGGCAATGATTATGGCAACAAAAACCTGTTTCAATGTTCATTTGGGAAACTAACTGTTTTTAAGACAGACTTGAAAAATTGTGAACTTGTCCTTTCAAGTAGCAGTACTGGCAGTGGTAGAATATTAGCAGTACAAGAAGCAAGTAATAATACTTGCAGCAGCAGATGTTAGTAATAGAGGTGGAAGTATTTTAATCATAAACTGTGGCAACTACTCAGTGTATATCCTAATATGTCACATGTTACAAGTACCTGGGTCCGCTGTTGTCTTCTGATGAGGTGCAGAACCAGTTTGGAGGTTTGTAGGAAATAGGTTGAGAAGTAAATGACTCCTCATGCCACAGGAGTCCTGTTCAACAAGGATGAATAAAAAAGACAAAAATAAATGTAGGCAAAAGGCATAATCGAGCCAGATGGATATGTGTAGGCACAAGGCAAACAGGATGGCTCTACCCTTGTGTCCTCCTTGTTTTGCAAGCTTGATATAGTCAGAATCACTGTCTAGGACTCCTCCTCTCCTCCCACGGGCCCTCTCCTCACAAACAGAGCTGACAGTTGGGGAAAGTCCTGGGATCTGGGAGATCTGGCCATTTATGCCATGGTACCCTGTTTTCATACCTGTAATGTTAAAACACAGACACACACACACACACACACAAGGTGAAGAAAGAAAAATATGCAATTTGTAATTATTGCTTTATATGAAAAACACCTGTAACGTAATATTTTGACCAATGTAGGGGTCAAAGTAGCAGCATCTTCCCAGCGTGAAAGAACCAACTAAACTAAGTTAATATGAACGGTTGTACTTGCCAGACTTTGTCGGTTGGAGATCGTTACTCATGAGAACTGGAGAAGGTCTAGTGGAAATGGAAACAAAACCCAGCACAATGTCAAATTCTCTGGCATTACCTTGTACGAGCGAGCATCGCCATTAGCTGTTAGGTTAACTGTTACTTCATGAACGTTGACATTAACGGTAACTTAGCTTAGCTAGCTGGCTGCCGTCAATTTGTCTAGCAAGCCTCAAGTTTAGCTCAACGAGTGGTTAGATGACGGCGCTAATTAGTCTCAGGAAAAACTTTAAAACGCAGCAATTACACAAAAGTTGTTATTTAACTACATTAAATAGTCTCTTACTTACTCTGAATACATTTTGGACGCGGAGAAAAACTGTTGTGTGCAAAGCGTTGACTGTTTGGAACTTGGGTCCACGTTGCCATGGAAACGGACTTTACAGTCTGGAGAGTGGCTGATGTTCTCTTACAATATGGAAAATACTGTGATTAACTGCCAGGTGCCCGTTGAAACTGTATAACGCGTCCTCAAAGATAGCTCAGGTTAAAAGTTTGATTTATGGTAGGTCGCTCGACACTTTTGATAAGTGCCGCTCGACAAAACTGATGTACTATCGACAGAAAAAAAAAGTTCAGCTCGACACTTTCAAGTAGCGCAACTGGAGAATTTTGTTATGTCGCGGACACCGTCATATTTTGTCGCGCAGTGTAATTGGGTAGTGTTGCTAACGTCGCCATGTAGGTTGTAGTTTTCGCTGAACTTCCTTATTGATATTTTGGTCTGTAGCCTTAGATAACCTGTAACGTCCATGTTTAATTAGTCCCTAAACTAGTTTAGTATGTAACTAAACAAACCGACTGGATGATAGCGCCTGGTTACCATGGAGACGACTGAAATCTTAATTATTAATTTGAATTAAAAACGTCGTGCGACTGTTTAATTTCTGTTGAGAGACACTTATCAAAAGTGTCAAGCGACCTACCATAAATCAGCTTTTAGTGTGTGGTGGTGTGTAAAATTTATTTTTATTTTAATGTTATGATCACAATGGGTACGTTTTTTATTCACAAATGTCGTTTTTCAAAGACATTACCATTATTTTCTCAATGATTTCGAAACAAAAAGAACATATTATGTAGGGTGAATTAGAGTAATGTGGAACAGTTTTTGCAATTGGCACTTCAGCAATATATTTCGATATGAAGCCAATAATTTTATCCCCGCCCAATACCATTCTGAAATCCCTAGGGTGTTTTCCAATCATATCATATAAGAGAAAGAAGATATCACATTTGGAGAAGGAATGGCAAATATAAAAATGTTTCTTGTGCAAAATTGTCCCAGGTTATGAGCCTTTTCTAAAGTGGGACAGTTCAGGCTAAAAAGTGGGACACTCATTGTGAGGCTGAAAAATCTATGCTGAAAGGTCTAAATCACCTTAATTCACACAATGAATGTACAGTAACAATAATCCTTAACATTAAATTACTTAGACTAATCAATTATGGTTATATCTCTAGTCTATATTCTATTTTTAGTTATCCTATTTATTTTTTATATTTGAGTTAAGTCTATTTAGCTATTGTATATAATTTAGCCTTTAATTGTCTATGTTTCTTTTACCTACCTCATTGTTTTTATATTTTAATCTATGTCGAGTGGCTGCTGTAACACTTTAATTTCCCTTTGGGATTATTAAAGTACTCTATCTATCTATCTATCTATCTATCTATCTATCTATCTATCTATCCATCCATCCATCCATCCATCCATCCATCTAAATTCTTGAAATGTTACTGACATTTCAAGATTGCCCGGCCCCAATCTATGGCATCACATGTGCGATTTCAATAACATGACACCCCAGCAGTCCTATTCATTAGCATTTGTTAGAAGAGGAGATAGATGCATTTGAGCTTAGGTGTCCCACATTACATTAATTCAACCTACAATCAATTGTTATAATCATATTTTAAACATATAGAATTGCCTTTATTTATTTTTGATTGTAATTTGGACTATTTTATTGTAATTTGGACTGTGATTAAATGGAATGTCTTATGATAAATAAAGTTTCAATTAAAAAAAACAAAAACAAAACCGTGTGGTGTGTGAAGTGTCCCAATATGCAAGGTGGAAAAGTTTTTAAATTATTCTAGACTACCAGATTTTATTCTCAAACACCTTACTAACATTTTCACATCACTCATCTTTATGCTTTTTAATAAAAAAATCCTGTTTCAAACATGGAAAAAGAATGAGAAACTCTATTACAGGAAATACTTTAATGCTATCTCTGCATTACCGTTTTTATGTGCACATATGATGTGCTCTGTTGTATTTACATTGAAGTGTTGAAATGCTGACAAAGTTCTGCAAGGTGTTGACAGTGTTGAGTAATGGTTAAAATATCATTGTTGCATTAAACACTCAGAAAAGATGAATATTGAGGTCTTCGTGGAAGAAAGGGTTATTACTGTGAAATTAGACTTTTCCCTTTTAATGTGAGTACTGTAGCCCTTTATCGCTATTTGAAAAGATATTCAGTGGTTTTATTACAGATGAATCTTTTTTTATTTTTATTTTTATAACAGTAGCCTATATTCTCCATTAGTATTTTGACAGTGACTTACTGCTTAATGGTTTGGCTCTATTATCATATGAGCTGTCTGAATATTGGTCTATCTTTTAACCTTTTTTCACTCATACTGAATGAGCTTTCCAGGCACAATAGTCTGCAGTTACAATGAATAAAGTAATGACTCAAACGTTTTAGAAATAACTATATGCAATAGCTAATAAAAGTCTGCAAGTAAAAGGGAAGTAAAATGATCTCTTTATGTATTCTAAGTAGACATTTCTCATAGGACAATATTTTGCAGGCACATTTTGAAATGATGTCATTTTTCAGTTTGTTGATCATGTTTGGTATTGAGCATAATTTTTGTTGTCTGAAACATGCCCAAATAGTTGAAGCCTTCACACCTGTAAGGTTGAGTCTGGAACATACGTAGAGCAAATTAAATAGCAATGGTCCTTTAATTACTCGTCAAGCAACCCAGAGAGAATAAGTCTGTGACAGGAAATGTACGCTTTTGCTTCAGCATAAAAGCATGATGTACAACTGGAAAACATTATTTTATTTCACTACCTTTATTTACACTGTAATATAACTACTCTGCCGATTCAGATTGTTCACACAAAACATGCAATTATCTTATAACATATGATGTATTGTGATAGTCGCTCAAACATCCAGTGAAGACACAATAAACAAAACATAATTTTTAGGACAGGTACTTTAAGTAAAAGTATGTAAGCATTATTAAAGAAATATACTTACTTAAAGTATCAAAAAAGGTACTCAATTCAGAAAAATAATAGCCCTTGTGAGTATTAGCATATTGTTGAATTATTATTACTGATGGATTCATGTACAAGAAGCATTTTACTGTTATATTTGGTTGAGTTATATTTGAGTGGCTGTAAATAAATGTAGCAAAATGTACAATATTTCCCTCCGAAATGTTTATTTATTGTATTTAATCTTTATTTATACAGGGTAGGTTGGCTTAGTATATGCTCTTTTACAACAATGCCCTGTTTACAGTCAAATGAAATCACAAAGAATGTAACAAAGATGGAAAAACACATTAATAAAACAGAAATTAGACAATATACAATGTGTAGGCTCAGTGACAGCAGCCACAAGCAGGCAGAGAAAGATTACTGAGAAGGTTCTTGAAGTAACATGGAAGAAATTATACAAAAGTACATATGATTTTTAGGTGAGATTGCAGATTACGCCATGACATTGCTACACTAACAGCAAAGGCAGTCTTTCCTAGATCACTTCTGGTTCAGGGTTTCTGAAGCATCAAATGTAGTTGAGTAGAAGTAAAAAAGAAAGAAACATAAAATGGAAATACTTAAAGCAAAAGTACCTCTAATTTATTCATAACTACAGTATTGTTTTAGTTACATTCCACCACTGTTTAGTTGAAGATTCAAGATTAAAGAGGTTTTATTGTCACATGCACAGCAACACAGCAGATGGCAACACTGAAGACGGTGAAATTTGACTTCTTTGAGCTCTAGTTCCAATTACACTACATAATAAAATGAGACAAAAAAGGAAGATAAAAGAGAGATGAATTAAAAATATATACAAATATAAATAATACTCCACATTGGTACGCAGGTGTAGTGTTTCACATAAGTGATATATAGATAAATAAGTGTACTGCACATAAGTGATGGGTGATAAATACTTCTGAGAGAGAGAGAGAGATAGAGAGAGAGAGAAATAACAATGTAAAACATTCAATAAAATAAGGAACATTTACTTTAACAAGTTCATGACCTCTCAAAATTAAAAAATACTCCTGGAAGAAGGAGACAGGGCATATCTTGCTGCCAAATATGTACCAACATGCCACAACCCGAGGGACAATGAATGACTTAGACACACACACACACACAATACATATAATACATAGATATACTATACATAATTAATGAATATCAATCCTCCAACAATGTTATTTTGTTTCATTGACTCTTGTTACTTTGGCAGTGTTGTTGTTGTGACATCCATGCACATAAAGCAATTTGAATTTTAATTTGAATGTGTGTGTGTGTGTGTGTGTGTGTGTGTGTGTGTGTGTGTGTGTGTGTGTGTGTGTGTGTGAGAGAGAGAGAGAGAGAGAGAGAGAGAGAGAGAGAGAGAGAGAGAGAGAGAGAGTTGATAATACTTCTTCATTTGTTGAAATGCTAATGCATTGCATCCACAACTATTACTGTGATTGTGATGGAGTATCTTCTTACTTCAAATATATGAATTCTTCTTCTACACCTGAAAATAACAAAACTGAAAGACAGAGCTGCTCAATTACATGTACACTTATTTTGAAATGTCTAGCCGGAAAAGCCTGTGTTTATCCTGTCTCGTGCGCAGGTTAATTGCAGTGAGTTGATAGTAACTTCCTCCTCCAATCCTGGCTGTTTGGCTTCGTGCTGCCGCCGACGTAGTGCGAGTTGTGAAGTCCAGACAGCGCTAATGTGTAAAGAAGGACAGCGTTACAACATGTATCCCGATTTCTTATCACTCCCGAACACGAAAACCGAGTGAATTTCTCACTTTGTTTGTTTTTTTTGGTTCAACGAGCGGGCGACGGACGATAATGTTGGCGTCATGTAGTCGGCTCTGCTGCTCAGACTTTGGAAAACAAATCGGGTATTGTCGGTGAAATCTCGGGAGATGGCAGAATAGTTCGACTTGCGCCAGTTGACGATCCTTCATAAAGCACTTTGAAAAATTACCCGCAAGGTAAGTTTAATCCCCTCTTATCGTAAAAAATAATTGTAATTGACGCAGGCCTGTGATTTTACCGTCAGTATTATATTCTAATAGACATTTTCGTGTACGCGGTTAGAAGTTTGCTGATGAGCTGGTGACGTGCTCACAGACGAAATCTTGTCTCTGTCTCTGTGCTTTTCTTGGTAAAATCTTGGCCTGTTTAATCATTGTCGCCACACATATATTTATTTATCTCCCTCAAGCTTAGACTGTGTGAACAAATGCCAGCATATGATCTGGCAGAGGAGTCGCCCTCACGTAGGTGAGCCTATCATTTTTTTTGGGGTGGCCGAGTCAGGAAAATGTTTTTTTTATTTATTTTTGGTTGGTTGTTGATAAATGGGTTTATGAGCTAAAGGCCAAATGACTGAAAAGAAAAGTCTCCGTTTCACCATTGCGACTTTTTTTTTTTTTTTTAATGGTTGTAATTTGAATTTAGCGATCAAATCGAGCTCACAGAATCGCAACTAGTTGTGACTTTTAAGTTTATTGTCATGCAAACAGTCTTTGGGAGGGTCTGCTCTGCTCGACCGTGTGTCTCATCATCCCATGCTGAGCACTTTTTTAACATCACAATCCTGCAGTCTTTGGAGGAGGGGGAGTCAAAAACACTTACAGTGATCTAGGGTTCAGTTTGAAACTAGTTGGTAATGAAGAATCACTTACATATTACAAATGTAATTCCTACACAACATGTAAAAGTATTTGTTGACATGCCCCCCTCCCCACCTCCTCCCTCCTTCCCAATCAGACCAAACAGGAAATGGGATGTGATAAGATTGCAGGAAATCAAACATAAAGCCAGTAGACCTGCTGATGAGAGGGTGCAAACTTCATTAGAAAGGTGTTAATGCTGGCTGAAAACATTCAGAGATAATTGTGCCGATTAAAAGATGTGTGAATGGGAATGTCTCACGCCGTATCGTTCCTCTCAGAATCCACTCAGACAATGTGCTAGATCCTTTCTCCCACAAAAATCACATTCCCACATACTAATCAAGTTTTTTTTTCCTCAGTTAGTGGCCCAAATGTCTGGGGAGAGCTTGATTTTTTTTCTTTTGGATTTGCTGTTGTAGGCTGTGTGAATGAGCCGAGCCCAGCCAAGCTCCTTTTTTTAATTTTGCAAAGAATTAACAGTGACACACTTAAACCGCTCAGTTGATATGCTGCCGATGTATACGCACGACAATCTGACAGTCCAACATATGCAGTAATAGTGTCTGGAACAGGAGACTGTTTAATCAGCGTGTATTAGCCTCTCAAAATGTGTTTGAATACTAATGACCTCCATCAGGTGAAGCTGTAATACATTGATTGAAGGTGAGAATTAGATATACAAAGCTTTTCTTTCCTTTTTTTAGCAGCCTATTATGGGATGGAAAGAAATTGACGAAATACTGGTTGATGACTTCGCAGAGCAGCCTGTGACAGGGTTAGAGGGCTGTTTGTTAGTGGCTGTGTGTTCGTGTGGTTGGTTGACAGTCTGGAGAATGCAACCCCATAGCTGACCAGTCACTGAGGTCTGGCCTCTTTGTGGGCGCCCAGCGTTCTCAGTGGCTTGCATCATGGAGTCTGGCTGATAGTGGTCAGATAATAGGACGTCACACAGTCTGGCCTGAAATATGGTTCAGTTCCAGGGGATCTTGGGGATACTGTTCTGTTCAGTGGAGGCAACAGCCTGATTGTTGCTGTTGTGATTAGCCCTCTCGTCTCTTGGTCTACAACAATGTTATTGTATGCTTTTGGGGCAGTGTCATTGTTTCAAACAGCCTATCTGTGGTAATGCAGTCTACAGCCAGTTAGGAGGTTATCTGTCTCAGTGCATCTCAAACAATAAGACTAGTGTGAAAAAGCACAGGCGCAACGGCCGACAATATTTTCCTCCTGAATTTGTTTCCAAAAGGATTATTTTTCGGGATGTTTAAACATGTGGTAGCTGTGTAATGATTTATATTGTTAATCAAGTTTCTCACTGTCAACAAGTTGCTTTGAACAATTGAAACAACTTGTCGATTAATGAATTAGACGACTGACAGAAAATGAATCAACAACATTTCTGTTAATCAGTTAATTGTTTAAGTAATTTATTAAGGAAAATGCAAACACACTCATTCCAGCTTCTTCAGTATTAATGATTTGTGGCTTTTCTCTATTTCATAAATTTAATAATATGTTGTTGGGTGATTGGCTGCTGGTAGTAATAAAAAAACAAGCATTGTGAAGATTGATTGGACTCTGTGAAATTAAACAATTGATTAGAAAAATATCATCAGTGTAATTGATAGTAGAAATAATCAGTAGCCCTATTTTGAACATGCCATATTATACTAAACTATTAGAAATAGACCTTCAATAGTAATCTGAAGGTTTTGAGTCTTACACAGGCCTCATTCAAGTTTTCATTTCCAAATTATGACTCTTGAATTCTTTGGCTGCAGACATCTTGGCCTCTATGTTAGAACACTGTCATAGCCGTTCCTTTCTGAAAGCCATAAAGTGTATAATTTGCCCACAGAGGTCTGAGCACTTGAGAAAGCATGAGGCGAGGGTGGGGGGTATGTCGGGGTTGGGATGGGGGGGGGGGGGTCGATAGACCTTCGATAGCAATCATCTCTTCGTGCACAGTAATTTGGCTGTCAGAAGCAGCTGGCAGTTTGGGTTGGAACAATATGCAAGTGGAGGGAGAGGGAAGCGCTAGCTCAAAAAAATAAAACCCTGAGCGAGTGGTGGGGGTTGGGTGGTGTGTGTGTCTGTGTATATATGCATATGTGTGTGTGTGTGTGTGTGTGTGTGTGTGGAATCAGGTTACACAGTCTGTCATTAACGAGAGAACTGCAGTTATGAGACCAAGATAGACTGCTTCAAGTCTGAGCAAGAGTCTGAGGCTCGTCGCTCTTCCATGTAGGTGGCTCTCAAGTTAGGAAAGAAAGGGAGGGAGGAGGGAGGAGATATGTCTGTGTGTGTGTGTCTGTGTGTGTGTGTGTGTTTGAGACACAGTATATGAATGTGTGTATGCGGGTAGGAGGCGTCAGCTGAAGGATAGAAAGGGGGAAGGACTTGGCTTGAAGTCTAGCGTCAGAGTAGCAACCTTTATGTGAATCTGTCAGCTATCTTGCTGCAGATTTTGGCCATGTGTCTACGTGTGTGCGCACGTGCAAATGTGTGTGCGTGTGTATATATGCTGACTTACTATAAAGTTTGACTAGCAACAGATCTGGCATCAGATGAGGCAGCAGGCTGCAGAGGAACACCGCATGTGGGTTGAATTTTCTTCTGCTCTATGCTCATGTCCAATTTTATAGAAAGGGGCCCTCTGTCTGCAGTGATATTTTTAGTCAAAAAATCCTTGAGCCTTTTAATAATTATCAGCCCAAACATATCGCGATGAGGAGAGCTGTCTGGGACTTGCGGGCACTGCAGTCTCAGCAGGACACGGGAAGTCGGAGGGGAAAAGAGAATGAGATAAAAGACTGCCTGTGTATCTGCCAGATTTTAGTCTTGTTTTGTTGCAGTTTGTGAGCTTGAACTCCTTCTGGTGGCTCTAGCCTGCACAGACTTATTGATCTCTCTTATTCTGTGTTCAAATGTGGATGAAGACCAGTGGAGACAGAGAGAAGGGAGATGAGACACTACTGTCTGCACAGATGCGCACACACACACACACACACACACACAGATCTGCAGTGCTCGTGGCTCCTCTCGTCTCTTCTCTCCACACTAACCCCAGACAGCACTGGAGACAGTCTGCAATACACATTGTATGAGCTCTTCAATCGCTTCAGTGCTCTTGTCTTATTGCTCAGCTGTTAGGGGGGGAAAGTTATGGCTGCTGCCTCTCACTGATCTCATTCCCAGTCCCAGGCATGGGCTCTTATTTGGTGTGGGCACTCTGTCTACAAATTGAAAATAATTTATGTTTCATTTCATGGGTCATAAGGTTGTAAACTGAAGTAGTTCTGTTATGATGGTTGTAATTTGGAGTCACATTGATGGGGGTTTACTTGACTTAGTCCATTCGATTTCCCATGTTTGAGCCAAATAGGGTAGTTATAATGTTTCAGTCATTCAGTGGTTTTGATATGCAAGTAGATCAAGCAATATGACTGAAGTTCATATAGCCTAATATTGATATAAATATTTTTTCCATATCTATCTATCTATCTATCTATGCATATATATATATATATATATATATATATATATATATATATATATATACACATGTATATTTGTTTGCAAAGTTAGTTAAATGTTAAACATTCTATGTTCAATGAAATTAGCTGTGTTCCACAAATAAATGCAAATAGAAAATGTCTTAATTAGAATTTGCTTTGAATCATCAATTTGGACATAAAACAATATGATCATATCATCGTGAGATCATTTAGTCTGTCTTCACAAAAGTTAAGATAATTGATGAATTGTTTAAGTTATTTTTAAAGCAAAAATGCCAGCAATTTGCCGATCCCAGTTGCTCAAATGTGAAAATTTCCTGCTTTAAAATGTCTTTTAGAATAGCAGGAATGATCTGATCCAATCCACTGAATCGGTATTGTTGCCAATTCTGAAATTATTAAGCAAATCGGATGTCGGCCTATTGAATACAGTTTTCTCCATGCATTTAAGGCAGCGGTGAATCTTTACTGTGAACCTGAAGTGTAGACAGTGACTTTTACAGTTAGCCAATGTTACCAAAATGTACTCCATATCATATCATCATCTGCAACGTTATATAGAGACGCTTTCTGCACTTTCTGTCAGGAGTTTGTTTGAAATTTTGCTCGGACTAAATACGTTTCATTACATGTTTAACAAAGCCTGATTTTTTTTTTAAAAAATGGCCCAAGAAATGTGGACTGACATATCTGTTGTTAACATCTTTTGGCAACTGGAGTAAAAAAGAAAAAACACCTCAAAGAAACTATGTTGCCCAGCTTGTCAGTTTTGATCTGTGTATGACGTGTATGAATGTCTCGATCTGTAGT
The DNA here is from genome assembly GCF_914725855.1 of Thunnus albacares. Classification (NCBI taxonomy): domain Eukaryota; kingdom Metazoa; phylum Chordata; class Actinopteri; order Scombriformes; family Scombridae; genus Thunnus; species Thunnus albacares. The sequence continues at coordinate 17,034,005 of NC_058116.1, forward strand.
TACAGCCTCACATTAGTCTCACATTAGTGTACACGTATCTAAGCTCCATACAGAGACCTTAACGGACTTTACATTGCGCTGGTATTGGATTGGTATTTGCCCATATTTCTACAGACCAAACAATTAATTGATTAATTGAAGTTTTTGGTAGACTAGTTGATAATGAACATAACTGTTGTTTACAGCCCTGATCATCACAGTATCAAATAAACAATGATAGTGAACTATTACCCAGCCCTTGTGCATGGACTGTTTGAATTGTAACTTTCCATTTCTGACTTAATCATTAAAAACTGTTCACTACTAGTCCTAGAAGTTCAGGAAATGTCTGAGCCATAAAGAGTCCGTTGACAGCAGGATGTAATAGCTCAGGGCACCTGCTCTACGGAGCATAGTGCTGTATACACGTTTATTGTTTTGTTGCCAGCTGTTTGCTGAGTGATTATCATCATGGTGGTGAATGGTTTGGTCAATGTTTGTGGGTCACACAGGGAGGGGTAACATATTAGCCCTCTGACTCCTGTAGCTCAGTGGGCACAGAATCAATCAAGGCTAAATATTCCCTGAACTTTGAGTATCAGCACACACAGTTCTTTGGTTGGTTCGCTTGATTTACATGTTTCACAAAGAGAGAAATATGTTAAAAGGGTGTACTGCAGTACAAATCAAGGTGTCCTTTTGAGAAAAGTATTGCCACAGGGCAGTGAACTTTGTGAGATGGTCTTTGGAGGGTAAGTGTTTGTGCATTCCTCTGTTGGCAAACATAGCTGAGGGCCATAAAGACGGTGTTTGAATTGGCTGTTTCAAATGTTTTGATGGCTGTGTGAAAATGAATGTCTAATTGCTATGGTGACCATTGCACAGAACACTTGTTAACAGTGTCTTCTTCACAATGCTGTAAAACCTTCCAAGTTGTGTCTCACGAGATGTCAAGCAACACAAAGCCATAATAAAGCCTCGCGAGAACCACAAAATTGCTATCCTTGTGGAGATACTTGCTCAAGTTGAGCTTCTTTTGTGTGGGTGATGTTGTGTCTTATCATAATGTAGAACTTTTTGCATTGTCTTGTTGTTAGACTGTCGTAAACCCCCAGTCTTTCTATCTTAAGTTGTCCTCTGTCTCTCTTACAACTACTGCCTTTGGGTGTTCTGTCTTGTCTGCAAACAAATCAAACTTTATCATGAAATTTTATTGGAAACAAAAGTGAAATAAAAAACGCTCGTCTGATTTTAGAGTGTTGCAGTGTGTGTCAGGGTGGTGGTGTTTGTGCAGAGGTGGAAGGTAGGGTGGGATTACATCAGGAAGAAAAGGCAACTATTGTCTCTGATTACATTTGATCTAGGCCAAATACACTGTATGTGTGAGTGTGTGTGCACATTCTCGGTTGCGCTGTATCCAAGGAACAAAAACCTGCTATGCTGTTGCCTGCTGCAATGAATGTGTTAGTGAGAATTGGGCATTAGCAAGGGGGCATTTGCATTTGATTACATTCCTGACATTGTGAAAGGCTGCATTCACACCAAATCCGGCAATGCGGGAAAAACGACAGTCCTCCCATTCATTTCAATGGGGGTAGTGCATTTAGGCTGCAGGAGTGGGGACCGCATGGGGTTCAGCAAAAAAACACAGTGGCCGTCCAGCAAGAAGTTGAACCAGAATCAACTTTTGCCAAAACGTAACCCGACTACATGCTGCGGTGGCCAATCATGTAAGCTGGCGATCAGACCAAAGACGCCAATGGGAAGAAGAACCTTGTTTACCGTTTAGCATTGTAGCATTGTGCTGTTTACCGAACAACTGTGAAGATGGAAGAGAGATTGATCGCTGCCGTGATGACCTTTCCAGAGTTGTAAAATCCTGCCATGAGGGAGTACAAAGATGTTACTAGGACGAGGGGAGGACATTTCTCTTTGTTTGATAACTTTTCAAAGTAAAGTTAGACTTTGTCAGTGTCTCGACTCATACAAGACAAGAGGAAAAAGAGACAAAGCGCAAGCAAGCTGAGAATGCGAACGTGAGAGAGAAAGCAGTGGTGGTTGAGCGAGCTAGAGAGTGAATGAATAGAGGGAGCGGCGGTAGCGAGAACAAAGCAGTGAATCAGAGAAATAAAATGTAATTGCAGTTATGTTGCACAAATAAACAATGCCCAACTTACATTTTACCATTACACAAGACTAATTTACCTTAAAGGTCAGTCCACCTTAAATGAGCTTTGTCAGGTTAGGCTAACGAATTGTTGCTAACTTTGAGGCTAAACCCTTTTGATAGACTAGATTTATTAACTGACTGTAGCCTGTACTGTACATTTACTGCCAGATTGACAACTAAGTGCTAACCGTTCACCGTCACTTTTCTGCCACTCACTCTATTCGCTCAACTACACGTTTGCTATGCACACACGTTACTAGCCGCCCTATTCCTTAACAGAGCTATGCTACTCTTATAAGAGTACCTTTCACGTAGATGTCCTTTGAAGAATGAGGAGAGGGAGGATGACTCAAAACAGTTCCACAATAACATAGGGAGTTATCATGCTCACACAGTGTGCGAGTGAAAATCATTAGCACCCTATTGATATTAATGATCGTGTGAAATTTTAGCAGCAGCACTCATAATTTTGCAGTGGTGGAGCACCACTGCAAACACTGTTCTTTTTTCTATTTACGGCCCAACAATTCATCAGCCAGTCATTGTACAATCTGACATGCCTCAAAATTGATGTCGTACGGTCTGACACAGATCTGTGACCAAGATTTTATTAGACCCATCTTGCACAGTGTGAAATGCAATGAACCTGCAAGAGATATCTCACAGAATGCAGGGGCCTTAAGCCAAACGAAAGCTACACAACAGGCCTCCCACCAGAGATGACTGGTGTCCTAGATGACAGGGCTCATCAGATCTGCCCTAAATTTGTTTGCCTCATTTGTTTTAATAGATGACACTATGACACAAGATTTTTATTTCCTCAAACACCACAAATAATGTATTTAATATCATTGATTAAGAATTTCTAACACAGCCAAACTTAATGGAGAACCATTATGCTTTATGTAAATTGTCAACACGTTGTGAAGTAGCCCTTTATTTTGGGAATCCAGGTTTTTATTTGATTTGTGCGTTTGTCTTCCTGATGCTCAAATATAATTTAAATCCAACACTGACATATGAGTCATTAGTGTCCATCCTTCTTTTTATGGAAGGTTATATTGTACTTTGTGCGTGTCTGTGTGTGTGTGTGTGTATTCCCTCGTTCCCTTCTAAAAGTTTATGTTGTTTCCTTTTTCTCTGACTTAGTTTTAGTCACCCAGAGTGTTGTATTTGACTGTGGGCAGAGAGTGTTTTTTAGACCGAGGTGAATGTGTTGATTTGCTGAGCCTTAGCGCGAATATAAATGTGGGCTACTGCAAAGAGGACGACTTTCACCCTCAGGTCTGTATTACACCCACATCCACCTAGGAGCGAACCATCTGTGTGTCCCTGATGGCATGCTGGCACTTTGGCTGTCTAGGTCTGGGTCGGGGACAGTGACGGGGACACAAACAGCAGGCTCTGCATCGCTCCAGTCTCTGCCTGTTTCTTCCCTCGCCGCCCTGCAGTTTGCTGCAGTTTCCTCGGTGCCCAGGCTATTTGTGCCATGGTAACTGTGCCAGGCTGCCAGCTCAGACACAGATTCCACCTCTCGTCTCCCTCTTTGCCAGCATGATGACTCAGCAGCTCCTGCAGGGCTTCCAGCCTCCTCCCTCCTCAACCTTAGTGAAACACCATGCTCATCAGGCAAAGAAGTGTTTTGTCATTCTCTCCTTCTTCCTGACCTGAATACAAAACAGACCAAATTAATAAAGCATCCAACTAGACTATTACAATTCTCTTTACTGTTAAAAGGTATTTTAACAGTCAGTTTTAAAATGTCACCTAGAAACAACAGATGGTAATAAAATCATAGGTATAATATGACATTTGAAGATGAGTAAATCACTGTATTTGAGTGGCATGCTTAATCATCTCTATCTTATTACTTTTAAGATCTGCTCAACGTCTTATGGAAGTGCTTATCAAGATAGGCCTCTGGAGTGGGATAACTGGAAAGAGTCTGGGAAGGGAAATGTGGCGTCACAAAGTGCAAGTGCTGATGTAGGATCACTTTCAAGTCCCTCCAGCAGCACTCAGCAGGAGTCAACCCAACATACTTTTCACTGGGCCAAATCTATTTCAACTATTTCTCTTGTGCTGTACACACTTGGGGCATCTTGTATTGAGCTCCGTGTGGTTTTCATATTTCCATGTGCAAGCTGAGTGCTTACAAATCTCAGAGGCACTGATATCATGATACAGGAAGAAGTAGTATTCAGATATTTTACTTAAGTAAAAAGCAGAGTACAAGAATTGTCACCTAAACAGACAACAATGGATCTCTACGGCACTGTGGAATAAGCTATATCAGGCTTTGCTACACAGACAATGTGTTAGTAAGATCAATTCATTATTGGTTTTGGTGTTTGAATGTCACCAGACTTAATCTGCAAAATATCTTGTAACTGTAGCTGTCAAATAAATCTCTCTCTCTCTTAAATGGTGTAGCGTAGAAGTATGAAGGAGCTTAAAATGGAAATACCAATGTACAAGTACCTCAAAACTACCTGTGATTTTTTTTCGCCACATGGGGGAAGTGGAAACAAGTTGTGAACACAACTTTGACATATGACCTCATAAGTACACATCCAGGACTTTCGGAGCAACATTATTACTTTTGAGTTGTGTCTCTGGGAACCTGGTAAATGAAAGTCAAATATTCACTCTTTTTTAGCTCTGTTTTTGGTCTCTACCGGCTCCTGTGAAAAATATCTGGCTCTTTTAACTGTTAAATTGTTGACAGTGTTCACCAGCTACTCGCTAACTGTGTCTGTTTGCTGTCTGGTGCTGAGCAAGTAGTGTGCAGTAGGTTGTCATATGGTTTTGCCAAAAACTGCTATGAGAGTGAACCAGAACAGTAAAGTTGCAGCCAGCCAGCAAACGATGAGCTGAAACTCACCATAAAGCTTCGTAGAGCTGCAGGGTTGGGTGATAATATGTTATTTTCTTTTTATAATTTGAGAAATACACATTATGTCATTTGAGACATTGTTATTCAAAAAAAAAATACAGCTTATACCTGTTTTTAGTACACTACATACAGTAAATGTACTTGAACTGCAAAACACTGGCTCAAGACACTCATAAATGGCAATGAATATGAACTGCCTGACCTTTCAGAGGTTTAAGAAGGCAGTTAAATTGAAGGGATCAGCTTAATAGATGTTAAAACAAGCAACTTTCACACCGTTCATATGTAAAATAACACTTTGCCATCTTTTCAAGCTCGTGTGAAATTTCCCTCTGCATTATGCAATAGTAAGACCTATTAGATTATCAGCTCCAACGCCAATGAATGAACACGGAAAAAGTATTAAGTTATAATTACCATGTGGTTTTCATACCGGTTTACTATTTCAACACCACATCAGGATATAGGAAGAGGGAATAAAAGGAAAGATGGGGGTTGAGACAGATAGAGGGGGGGGGGGGAAATGAGAGCAGACCCTTGGCAGGATGTCAGCTCCGTGAACACATACTGCAGAAGACTGCCAGAGAATTCAATACGCAGGGATAGAGGGCTGCAACACACACATACACACAGCGCCATAAAGTTGTCTGCTCAGATCGCAATCAGTTCTGCAGATGCGAGCCCTGACTCTCTCCCTCCCAAGAATCCCTTCTGAGGTTTCCAGTATCAGGACAAGTCCTGGCTGCGTATTCATCAAGCAAAGCTGTTAGCTAGTTTGATATGTTACCAGCAAGCTATGCCTCATGTGTGGATAAATGCGGGTGCTTATGCAAAATAAGCAGTGTAGTACATACAGTAGAATTAGCATTTGGCAAATACATGCATAGACATGTTTCAGAGACCACAGCTCTTGATAGCTTACTTAAGAAAAAGTGTATGCGTGGGCGAGAGGAATTGAGAGTGAGATCATTTCAGTGTCCCGTTGAGGGTCTTTCAGCAGCAGATGTAAACAAATCATTGCAGCAAATCATTTACCTACACTAATTGAGGCCATTAAGTGGAGCTTCGTGACATGCTCTACTAGTTAATTGAGGTGAGTTATTGATCTGTCAGCTGCGTGTGAGTCAGGATATTGTGCTCTTTGTTGTCTCTCTACATGAGTGATGTGAGTCAATATCAAGATAACTCAGTCAGACAAAATCACTTTTTTTTTCCGAGGCTCTTGTACTCAATAACGCTTCGCTCCAGACTATTGTCTCTGACTCCTTTCGCTCGTCTCTTTGTCCCGCTTCCCCCCGGCCCCTTGGCTTCACCGTGGCCCAGCCGACCGTCTCCCGCCAGCATGGTGCTGTTCTTCCCACTGTCCCCCTGGGCACTGACACCAGACACGTCTTTGTCCCACTTCCCTCCCTGTAGCCTACCTCACTGTTGCAGCCCACCCTGGCCCACACTGTCTTTTCCACACTGGCCCCAGTTCTCTGCCCTTTACTGACCCGCTGTCCCCCAGTTGCCCCCTGGCTATACCTCCCTTACCGCCTCCTGCCCGCTCCCTGCCCCCATCGCCGCTCCCCTCTCCCCTGGTCCGAAGGGAGCAGACAGAGCTCCTGATTATCTCTGTGTGGCAGCCTCTGTTTTGTGCTCTGATTAAAGGAGCAGCATGTGGTCTGTGTGTGAGCGGCCCGTACAGACGCCGCTGTTAGGCTAATGCTAACATTACGTGCTTAATCATTTATGTCTGGGAGACGGGCACAAAGGCTTGGGGGGGGGAGGGGTGTGGGCACTGGGGTATTTATCAGTGGCACAGATGCACTCAGGCGCACACACACATGCTGCCAAGATAACGGCCGCGGTGCTTAGTATGGCATAAACGGGGCACGCTCCAGGCTATGATGTCTCCACAAAACTCACATATCATCTTTGTAAAATGGGTAGTTTTGAGGGGCGGGGGGGTGGAGGGGGGGGGATGTGTGAGTTAAACTGGTGGTCTGTAAAAAATCTGCCACTGTGGGGAAAAAAACACCAAATAAACAACTGCTAGGCGTATGTGGACGTTCCTGCAGACACATTAAATATTGAAGGATTAGACTGTCTCCAGGTCTTTAAACGATAGTATGTGGGCACCCACACTCATTCTCCCTGCTGTGCTCCTCTCCTCTTTCTCCTCCTCCTCCTCCTCTTCCTCCTCCCCTCACGTCTGTCTGCTCCTCTCCCCTCTGTGCCAAGCAGCCTGTCCCTCCAACACACACACACACACACACACACATGCACGCGTACACACACACACACACACAAACATCAACACACACACTCATGCACGCACAGAAGCAGCCAATAGGAGAGCACCAGTCTCCCCATTGCTTGCCACTCATTGCCTTGTTGCCAGGACAACAGGAAGGCATGAGACCCACTTTACTTGAGCATTTTAAACTTGGTTTTGACTCTTTTTTTTTTTCTGAAAAAAGAAAGGTCTCCCTCTGTAAAATTGCTCTCTCTAATACTCTTAGGTCAACAGCAAATCCTGTCATTACCTATCTGTGTCTCTTGGTCTTTTGTCTCACTGACCCGAAAGATGCTTTACAAATGTATGAAAGCTATTTTAATGCATCAATGTAGAAATCACCATCCTCTATTTTGGAGGCAATTGCAGACCTTTTTTCCTTGAAAAACACCCATATTGATGAAGCGGTTTTGTTGTGTCTGTCTTTTTTTCCCCTCTAGGTCTACAATGACAGCTGGGGACATGTTTCTTTTAGTTTTCATCGTCCTGGTCCTTCCCTGCTCTAGCTTGGAAGGTAAGCATCTTCCTCTTCCAGCATGTCGCCACACTTCAGACATAAAAGACAATGAAGGAATTTAGCTTTCTCACTAACTATAGACGAGTTTAGTCACATTACAGGAGCTCAAACACTGTCATCTGGAACGGTGTGTAGTGGACGTCTGTGTTCCCACTTTTATTTCTTTTATTCTAGTTAACATACACACAGTCTCTCAGCCTCTGTGTCTTTCTCTATCCCCCTCAAGCATCTTACATGCATAGACCAATCATTCACACAGCTTTTTTTTTCCCCCTCTCCTCACCCTGCTCAGTCTGTCTCGCTCTAATATGCTGTCTCAGTTATTTTAAACAATCAACGTGGTACGCACATTCAGAATGCAGTGAAAAGTGGAGCAAGCCACTCTACGTATACACATGCATACTTACAAGAGGGATAAGCACTGATCATTTACTGTCACAAAAGATGAAGGGGAATATTATTTGCATATGATTCCCATGGTTCCCATGCTGCACTCTTATGTACAAGGACGAATTCTAACCTGTTCTCATAATTTTTCTTTTCTAGGTGAGAGCAGTGTGAGAAACTCTGAATGTTTGTGTGATGGGTCGTCTTGTATCAACGGGGAGCGGTGTTTCGGCCAGCAGTGCTTCACCTCCCTCTCCACAGTTAATGGGACTTCGGTCCTCCAGAAGGGCTGCATTGTGGGTAATGAAGCAGGCTCCTCGCGGTGCGAAAGCCCACCGACTGCCGAGCTGGTGGTGGAGTGCTGCTATGGGGATTTGTGTAATATGAACATCTCCTTGCAGCCACAAGTGAAAGGTGAGGCATTTGCATTGGAAGCATTGTAACATTGTGTGAAAAACACTCCACCTGAAAGTCAGTCAGGAGAACCAGGATTTTTATTATCATCGCCATTTAAAATAGTTAATTATCTGAAAGGAACCATTTAGTCTTTTTAGAATACAGAGGAATGAGAAAGGGGTCATTTTGTCATCCCATTATCCTTTACCTTGCTCCACATTTTGTGTTTTCTCAGTGTTTTCCATAAGTGGGCAATTTGTGGTAGCTGAAACCTTGCAGAGGGTCTTGTACTGGTGGGAAGCTCAGACAGATGTGACACTTCAGAGTTTGCTGCAGAACATCTTTATTAACAAGCCAAGCAACAAATTTAGGAAATAATTTTACAAATCTGCCCAGGACTTTTCTTGTTGACTCGTTAATCAGGAAACAGTTTCAGCTGTATTTCCATTAGGACTGAGCAATGTGATTCAAATCAATATCACAATATTAATGCTTTATGGATATACAATATTTCCTTCATTGATATATATCCTAATATGGTAAATGTATGCAAAATGTTGTGTTCAGTGCAATGAATTATGTTCCACTGTTCTGCATTACATTTATGAAAATATTGAATTATCATACAGGCAGAGTTTTAAAAAGGTAACAAATACAACATTCATGCAAAAAACAGATTGGGAGAAAATCTATATGTGGAAAAGACTGATGTCAGTGTTAGACTTTAAATATGGAAATCATTTTCTGTCAAAACTCATACATTTCAACTTACTGGAGTGTCCTCCGCAATGACTGGCCAACAAAAAGACTTTTTCAACTTGCATGTTTTCTCATCTGAGTAAATGCCATTTAATATAATGGCATACTAATGGTATCGCTCTAATGGGTTTCCCCCCATATCTCTGTTTCCTCTTATCAGATGTTGAACCGTCTGCTGGCAGACCAGTCCTCAGAGACCAGGAGTGTTTTTGCGAAGGCGGCGAGTGTGAGCGTGACCATCGATGCACAGGCCAGCACTGTTTCTCCTCTCTGAAGATGATTGATGGGGCGGCTGTCCAACAGAAGGGCTGCCTGAGGGACGACGAGGAAGGCAGAGCCACCTGTGCCACGCCACCCTCATCGGCCCATGTTGTCAAGTGCTGCCAGGGCCATCTGTGTAACATGAATGTCACTGTGCAAGCTCCAGGGAAAGGTGACTTTGTACACATTGTACACATTTCTCTTGGCTACCGTTCACTATAGACCTTATGTCACTTAAGACTGTGCAAAAGTGACAAAAATCTATTTGCGTTTACTTTTTAAAAGCCATAAAACACAACAGGAATATTTGTAATGCACGAATAGCTTTATTTATCCTTGTTGGAGGTTTACCCTCTAACCAACTAAATCATTTACCTGAATCCTTTGCAGAGGAGGAAGTGAAGCCTGTGAAAGAGGAGCATGAGTGTGTATGCGAGGGCAGCTCATGTGCGACAGGGAATCGCTGCATGGGCCACCAGTGTTTCTCATCTCTGACTGTCAACGCCGGCTCCCTGGTGTACCAGAAAGGTTGCTTTAAGGTCTACGAGCAGAGCACATTGACTTGCAAGACCCCACCCTCCAGAGACCAGATTGTGGAATGCTGCCATGGACGCCTTTGTAACATGAACAGCACCGTGGAGCTACCTGTCAAAGGTACAGTACTATACTTCCCAGAATGCAGTTTGAGCACTGTTTTCTGCACCTTTTTGTCAAGGTGACACTCAAGAGCTCCATCTGTTGACGTCAGTATTGAACCGTTTTAACCAAAACATCCTTCCACAGAAAATGCTGCCTAGATTTCATCTTTTCAGAGTAGGCCACGTGGGTTAGTTATTGCTGTGTTAGAGTCAAATTTATTCATCCCTCTTCTGCATTCTCTACCGAGAGGGCTCCGCCATCAGCAGTGAAACTGTGTGCCACGGCTGTTGTGGATGTTTTCTGTTGACCTGAATTACACCTCTGTGCAGTCACACTCCTGGCACCTTATGAAACAGAAATGGGAGAGACAGTGGGCAACCAGAGGGAGGTTTTGAATATTCTTTAGTCATGGTTCACTTCCTCTCTGTCCTCTCAGAGGCTGTCAGAGCTGTCTGACAGGAGCTCAGGGGGTGAAGCCACCTGGGAATTACAGAGAGGCAGATGCAGAGAGCTGTTGTTGCCCTTTTTTTCTGTTTACCTGCACTTTTCCCTCCACAGCAGTCTTTTATATTGCATAAATAAATAGTTGTACCTGAAATATCTTAGCTCTCTCTCTCTCTCTGATTATACGGGAAATATGCTTATTCGCTTTGTCTCTGAGAGTTACATGAGAAGATCCAAACCACTCTCATATCAGTCCACTGAATATGAAACTAGCAATAACAGCTAGCAGCCGGTTAGCTTTGCTCATCTTAGAACAAAGACTGGAAACAGCTGGCTTCTCTTTTGCTTAATCCATACAAAAACAGAAGTGTAAAAACGACAATTTGTGGTTTTACCAGGGGTTATGTGTTTAACTATTTCTTGGCCGGGAGCAGTGACTTCCTGGAGTCTCTGCTGGCTGCCTGGCAACCTCAGGGTGATGACAAGACTCAAAAATGCCTCACTAATACTTGAGATAATATTAGCAAATAGGAATTATTTATGTTGATCTTACTCAAGGCTCCAGTTGGATGCGGTGAACCGCATCTTAACAGTTCATCTCAACAATTTGCATGATTTACAGATAACTTATTAATTTTAGAGAATTAACTGAATGTCCTGTAAAATGTTCTGGCGCTCACTCTGATGTAAACATTCCTCATCCTGTGAGGTTGCTAGAAATACCATTGTATGAAAAAAAAAAAAATTTCCATATAAATTTGTCTAGCTAAATGCATCATTTCCTTATGTGTTTGGTTTAAGTCTAGTGAGCACCTAGAATGTGTTGCTAGTTATGTGTTTATGGGAGAAAGAGTTCATTATGTGAGTTGAGAAAAGGGGATCATTGTCTGTGCTGCGGGCAGAGCTGAGCAGTCTTTCCCTTGGAATGTTTGGAAAGTGTGAATGGTGGTCAGTTCCTCGGGCTGGCCTCTGCTGACTTGATGAGATCCACTGTGTGTGTGTGTGTGTGTGTGTGTGTGTGTTTGTGTATGTGTGTGTGTGAACGCTCATACGCATTTGTGTTCTGTGTGCACCCCCACGCTCAGCTGGTTTCTTCAGACGGTCTTCAGAGTTCTGCAAACCTGTGATTTGTGTATTATTGAGCCTCAGCATGTGTGGTCCAGTCAGAGGAAAAAGCTACAGCAATGAAAAGTTTCCCCTCCAATGTACTTTATTATAATCACCTTTCCTTGAATCATAGTTATGTTCTAGTTGATGCTCCAGTTTGTTTACTTCAAGCAACTATACCCACTCTCTTGACAGGCAAAAACCACAAAAAGCAAGCTTTATTTTGTGTTCTAAAAATGTCCAAAATGATGACCTGATTGAAGTAAATTTTCCTCTTCCCTCGCAGCTGAAGAGCTATCGAGCTACAGTGTAACCACGCTGGTTATCGTCATCGTAGCGCCCATCATTGTCCTCATCATCCTCTCTGCCATCGCTATCCTGATGTTTAGACGCATCCACCACAACCAAATGGAGAGACTAACATCTCGAGATGCTGAATATGGAACTATAGATGGCCTCATAGCATCCAACGTGGGGGAGAGCACTCTGGCGGTGAGTAGTGGATACATAATAGTGGTACAGTATGTGCAATATTAAGCCCGATCAAACTTCTGTTTTTTATTTTAACCCATTCATTTTCCTTTCTATACCAGCTGCCATATACTGTAGGTTTTGTAAATTATCCACAACTTCTAGTGAGGCACAAAATACCTGCTGTGTGAAAGATCTTTGAAGTATGTACAGTGCACCTGGGAAGAAAACACTGGGTGGAATGGATACCTGAATGATGTGGATTTACAAACTTAATGTACCTCACCATAAATGTGCACTGTACTCACAGCTGTATTATGTTAGAAAATATAGACCATGACTCAGGAACAGATTATGATATATTAAATAACTTCAGGCTCTGTTAAATACAAGTTTGGTCAGTTATATTCAGTACCAGTCAAACGTTTCTCTTGAATGACAAAGTATGTCTTCTTCAGCCTGATCAGAATTGAAAATATTGGCCGGTTCGGCTGCTTTATTTAAATACTGATGTTAACAAATATTTTACTGTGCCAGGAAACATTAATACCCTACATTTAGTTGTCTTGTGAAACCATTTCGAGTGTGATAGCAGCTTTCAGTCTTGTTTATGATTGTGGGTGGTAAGACGGCTGTTTTCTTCGATTACAGAGAATCCCTTTTAAAGTCATGCTGGAGCGCAAATATGTGCTCCAACAACAGAAATGGAAACCCCATCTGAAACTATGTGTTGCATTAACTTAAGGGATTCATCTGATGAGCAAGAACAATGTTTGATTAGGGTTTTTGGAGACTTCCTCCTCTTCTTTGTACACATTTGAACTATTTCCACACAACAACACGATACAGACATAATAATTGATACGATAAAACTTGGCACTGTCATTGTATTTAGAGAGTTTAGCCTTATATGCCAAGTGCGATCAACGCCAAACATGGCACGCATAGTGTACTGACAGTAAATTCAAGTCAAAATAAAACCAGTCAACTGGATCTGTTGTTGTTAAGTTGTAATTGTTACTTTCTGCAACTCATTAAATGAGTAAATCACTAAATAGAGAGCACAAATAATTCCCAGAATCCACATGTTTGTTAAATTAACTGCACATACTGTAGATAAACTGTAAGAAGCACACTGGTAAAAAAGATTTTAATTTATTACAGTGCTTAGTGTGTTTATTAGATCAACATGTGCAAGTCTCAAAAAATGATTAAATTCAACTGTACAGACAGTCAATTATGAACTTTGTGTATTATAATCTCCAGAGTGTTTGGTAATTGTTATGTAAAAACATTAAAGCAGCATATGGTGGCTGCAGTTATATGGCTGTATGGGGGCATTAGAGCTGTTGCTGAAATTTTTAAAAAAGTCTTTAAAGTCTTTAAAACTTGTTTTTGCTTCTTCCTCGTCATTTTTCCTGTCCGTTAGTGGAATGTCTTTCTCTATTTATCTTCTCTCCCATCAACCATGGATTGTGAGTTTTCTGCATAGTGGTTTATGTTTTGAGGCCCACTAAACTGATCCAGAGTTTAGGTGGAGTCCTGTGGTTAGCGTTTAGTCTGAAAGACAACCCAGCACATTCACTGGCTCACACACTATGTAATCAAGTTCAGCAGAGACAGCTCACAGTCTGGCATGAGCCCTAAAAAAATATACGGTTGTTACTGTCCATTTTTCTGATTTCATATCCTCACAAGACCATACTTTTGTACAATAAGAAACTAAAGTGATCGGATTGAAAACATTTATGTCACATATGTAGTTATAATCTTATGTCTTCTTCGGCTCTTGTGGAACCAAGGATCTCTTTTTGTGAGCATGTTTAAACTCTTCAAATCTCAGATTATCACATACATATTCTATTAAGTAACTTGGAAATAACATGTGCAACTGTTAAAGTCACTCATGGATGTGTATATATGTGTTTGTTTGTCAGAGAGAGAGAGATAGCTGATTTTGGCTTTCTGTCAAGCCATTTTCAAAGTCCATCTATGCACTTGGCAATGAAACGCCCAAATATGGAGCCACATAATGTTTGTTTCAGCATAATTAAAAAATACTTGGCAGCACCACATGTATGAGAGAGGTTATTAGGAACAGTGGTGTGGCTGTGAAAAGCAAATCGGACTGAAACATGTGCTCGTCCCGCTACATCCTGCCGCCCAGAAGTCGTCTCTGATTATAATGATATTGCTGCATTCTGATTGCATTCTGCTGCTTAACAGCCTGGCCCAAATACACTCTCCTAAAAACAATCCTCCTGTACCAAAGAGAAGGATTTAAACTCTCCGCAGAGCTACTCATTCATTTTATGGCCTCTGTCTTGCATTCCTGTGTTGTCATTCCAAATTGTCTCTTGCATTATGCATCTGTTTATCTGAGGCATCACTCTCCTCTGTTGTTTTCAATCCTAGTGGTTTGTTTTTCTCAGCAGCTGCTGGCTCTGTTGCTCCGCACTGCCCTCCTGTGTCGGTGCTTGGATGCTGCATGTCTTATAGCTGAGATAAAAATAAAAGGCTTAGCAGCATTGCGCCTGTTTGGGAGTCTGGCCCTTGGATTAGATAAAATCTCCAGCGCCCACACCAGTCACCAGGGAGGGGGTGGCACTTCTGTTGTTTACTCAGCAGGGGGCACCCTGCACCTCCAGCACAGACACACACCCACACACATGCACACACATACACACACACACAAACAATATCCTGGCATACACACAGCTTGCCCCCCTCCATCCCTTGTGGATGCCACATCAAAGGCGTCCTGCTTGTTAGCTTCCATCTGAGTCCCAGATGCTCCTTATTTCATCATTTTTAGGCTCTAGCCACAAGATTACTGTGGGAAGGTTTTCATTCAGATGGCTCACTTGAAAAACATACAGGCACACATGTAAATATATGTATATACACACACACACATTTAAATATACAAGCCCTTAACTCTTTTTTTCTGTTTTTCTCTTTCTAAGGATCTGCTGGATCACTCCTGCACTTCAGGAAGTGGCTCAGGACTCCCCTTCCTTGTTCAGAGAACCGTCGCTCGACAAATCACACTCAATGAGTGCGTGGGTAAGTGTCCACTTAAACACTGTGTTGTTATTGACATTAGCACTGTGTAAAAATATGCAGCCTCCTCATTCATTTCAATGAGACCTTTGTGTCAGCACAGTGGGGGTGCCAGTACAGAGGGCTTTGGGGAAAGAAATGTGGCAAAGTCCCACAAATAAAGTTGATCCTGGCTCAGCTTTTTCTCTCTCAGAGCAGCAGAGCAGAGCAGAGTATATAGACAGAATACAGTGTAGAGTTGTGCTAATTCTGTTTACTTAGATGTTTTGAGGAGGAGGAGCAAAGTATCGCTGACTTTCCAGAGTTAAAACCTGCCACAAAGGAATATAAACTGCTGTGTTGCAACTTTGCCTCTGATAAGCCTTCAACATGGTTTGTAAATCATGTTTTATCTGATCCTAATACACTTTTTTTTTCCAGCCTCCCAAATGGATGTTCTAAGAGCACCCAATACATACAATACAAATACTTAATCCACAGCAAACATACCCTTCAATTCTACAAGTCTGTTTTGCAACAATAGTATCAGATTAATTTTGGATTACATTTTTGCTCAGAGCGCAGCCTGTGGATTTTGTCCTTCATCACTCACACAGGAAGTGCCTTGGGATGGGATCTCTTATTAGCTGAACAGAAGGAATGATTACAGGGAGCAAAACCAGTTTCAGTGTTCATATGGGCACCTGGCTGTTGTTGTGAGCATGTCTTTTTTTTTTTTTTAAATTTGAAATAAATATTTGGGTTGCAAAACAGGCCAGCGCTGTGAGGATATTATGAAAAGGAGCCAGAAAGCATGTGCAACAGTCCCAGCAATCAAGTCCCCAGAGCCAAAGTAGCACAGATTTTATTTTTGAGAGTGGTTGCAGTATGCTCAGTGTCAGAGAAAATATCACCAACAGCAAACATAATTTCTTACGGACAAAAACGTCGTCATAGTTATCGGTGTTCAAGGTTAAGATAGTTAGAAGTTAACTCATCGCCCCTCTACATCACTTCTGTTGTCACATTTGGTAGTTGCTTCTGAACTTCCCAAGAAAATCCTAACAAATGAAATCTGCATGAATTGACTTTTTTTGTAGGGGGGCAGCACAATCAGATTTATCATTTACACAGACATCACCGTATCGCTGGCTTAAAAACTTGCTACGGTGAATGTGGTAGTAAACTGTCGCCTGTACACATCAAGGAGACAGATGCATTGATTCAGCATTCCTTTAGGATCGTTTTTCAGCTCCCCTGATAAATGTAACTCCAGTACTCACCGTCCTTTTAGCCCTGTCTTGTTCCCAGCAACTTCTGAATGTGACTTTCTTCACTAGTCAATCAGTTACTTTGTCTGCTATTTGGTGCAGGGCAGCCAGCAGACAGTGACTTTTATCCCATCTTGTGCTGGGAAATGTTTCCTGTTGAGGATGGTCAAGGTTAAAAAAGGTTTGCAGAGCTGCAGCATTTTCTCATGACAGACACATTTGATTACATGTTAACAGTTAAGCTAGTGATAAATGCAGGTGTAAAGTAACACATTATGCGAAACACAGTGTAATCAAATCAAACCTTTTGAAACCAACCACTGTTTAAGTTTGATTATAGTACTTTTATTGAAGTTATTTTTTTGCTTTGTCATTTTTTCCAGATGCAAAATTTGACATTTGAAATAGGGTTACTATGGCAGTTGTCCACAACAGTAACTCTCCATAATAATGTAGTTATTACTGCGTTCACCCTTTCCCAGACCCAACACTCGTTCACCCCTTCACACCAACAGCGAACAGGTTTTTTCGTGTCTCTGCGTCGTTGTGAAAGGTGTTTCCGTTTGTGCTGTTTGGTCATTTCTCCCACGTTTCTCCGCACCAGGTAAGGGCCGTTACGGTGAAGTCTGGAGAGGCCAGTGGCAGGGAGAGAGTGTCGCTGTCAAAATCTTCTCCTCCAGAGATGAGAAGTCCTGGTTCAGAGAGACTGAGATCTACAACACAGTACTGCTGAGACACGAGAACATTCTGGGTACGTAGCACATGATCAGACTCTGACGAATCTGACCCATAAATGCATATGTATGTGTAATTGCTAATTAAACCCTGCTTAAGCAAGGTGTTTATACTTCATTTTAAAAGTAAGAAACACGTGAGCAGACCATTCCACTTTGTCTTTCCTGACCATTTATTGAGCTGTAGTGTCCAAACATGTCCCGATGATTACATGTTACCGTGTATGCGTAGGATCAAAACCTTTCAGCATAATTAACATTATTTTTATTTGTCTCAACTTAGGCTTCATAGCTTCAGACATGACTTCAAGGAACTCCAGTACGCAGCTGTGGCTGATCACTCACTTCCACGAGATGGGCTCCTTATATGACTACCTTCAACTCAGCACCCTTGATGCGTCCAGCTGCCTCCGCATGGCGCTCTCCATCGCAAGCGGTCTGGCACATCTCCACGTTGAGATCTTTGGCACTCAGGGCAAACCGGCCATCGCCCACCGAGACCTCAAGAGCAAAAATATATTGGTTAAAAAGAATGGGCAGTGCTGTATCGCTGACCTCGGTGAGTTGTAAAAGTTTAATTTATATATCTGCTTTTAAGATGTGGATGGGATGTATTTTTAATCCCTACACAAACAGTGCTGCCCTGTTGAGCCAGTCATGACAAACATAGTTCAATCCCACTAAACTTAATTTTTAATTCTAGTGGAGATCCCAGAGTTTACAAAGATACAAATATGTCAAGCTGAATTTTCGGTAAACGCGTAGAAAATGATGCACAAGATATTGTGAATATTTCCATTGGATTGAATGGTGCAGCCATAACAAACAAGAAGTATTGGGTTTGAATATTTCACTCAATATCATATAGCTTCAATAAAGAGCTGATCTAAGCTGACACATCATAAGTGTAAAAAGGATTTTCACCACCCTCAAGCTCCTGAAAGAGTTAATTGTATCTTATGTTTCATGAATGTTGCATAAGAGATGCATCTGCAGTAATATCAGAAATATCAATCTATCCACTTAGCCTTACTTATTGTCAATTTAGGAAGAACAACCACTGCTAGATGTGCCACCCGGCCCTTAACCAAAAACACATTTGGAAGAACTCGGACCACTTTATCCAATACACTAATGTTCCATTTGCAGATACTTGAATAAAAACGAATCCAGGTACAAGCCCTAACATGGCGACAGGCCTGATGTACTAAAGTCTGTTCCGGATGACGCATTTTGCTGTCTTGAAAAACATGGTAGCGGCTGTTTGTGTCTGAAGCGAGTTGTTATGATGTAGGAGTACATCCTGTGTAGGGGAACAGGTCTGTTTACGAAGACATTTAAATCAGCGTGTGTTCGGTGTTTTGTCCGCACCCCAGTTGTCTGAGATGGAAAACATAGTGTTTTTTGTTTTCATGCTAGGTCTGGCTGTCATGCATTTTCAAGACACCAATGAGTTGGATGTGGGCAACAACCCGAAAGTGGGCACAAAGCGTTACATGGCCCCTGAAGTGCTTGATGACTCCATTCAGATGGACTGCTTTGAGTCCTACAAAAGAGTGGACATCTGGGCCCTGGGCCTCGTCCTGTGGGAGATCGCCAGGAGGACAGTCAGCAATGGTCAGTACATGTTTTACACATATTTTCCTCAATACCATAAACTGAGGGAAATGATTCCCTATAAGCAGAATAATAACCATGAATATCATATATGTTAATGATCAGAAAAAACAGGTCGCATTGATATTACACCAGTTTTTCAGACTTAAAGGATGGGTTCACAGTTTTTAGAGTCTGTCCTAAAACAATAGTCAGGCTCCCAAATGAACATCGAAGCATGTTTTTCTCATTACTTCTGTTCATACTGGCTGTTAAGATATTCCTTCATAATGCACTTTCAATGTAAGTGATGGGGAACAAAGTTCACAGTCCACACAGAAATGTATTTACAAGCTTGTTTGAAGATAATATGAGGCTTCAGTCATCCAAATTAGTCTAATCAAGTCAAAAAAAAATTGTTAGTCTTTTTAGTGCCAAATTCCCTCTTTTTGTCACTATCCTTCCACTGTAGCTGAACAGGAAAACACTGTCTATCGAGACACAAAGAGGGAATTTTTCACTAAAAATACTGTAACTGTGGAAGATATCCACTTTGTTTGACTAACTCAGACAACTGAAGCCTCATATTATCTTCTGATAAACTTTTAAACCCCTTTTATGCTCAAAATGAGGACTCTGGATTTTGTCCCTTACATTGGAAAGTGCTATTTAAGGGGAATTTCTGAACAGGAAGAACTACTACAGCGAGTACAGTCTGTTTCAATGTTCATTTGTTTTAAGACTTGAAAAACTGTGAACCAACCCTTTAACACAGAATCATTGCTTTCATTAAGACAAAGTAAAAACTTTTCTGCTGTTGATGGGAAGATTTGGCCTTGGTACACACACCCACATTCACTGTCTGTGGTCTGCGGAGAAGCCAGAGGCATCTGATGTGAAAGAAAACCTACTTCCTCCTTCCACTGTCAAATGGGTTTATCGCTTTATGTAAAGAAAAGGCTTTCAGTAACATCTGGGATATTGATTTACTCCCGACACAGTAACCTCACATCTCCGTTTTTCCCCAAGGCTGCACTTAATGCAAGTTAAGGACAACGCTGTGAATTAATGAATTCTGTATGATACTCATTTGTCAGTATAAATCGCATTGTGCATTTGTTTGAAGTGATTTGATCTTCAAAGTGAATCGCTGCGTACTCTGCTCTTCATGTAGGCATCGTAGAAGACTACAAGCCGCCTTTTCATGACGTGGTCCCAAGTGATCCAAGTTTTGAGGATATGAAGAAGGTTGTGTGTGTGGACCAGCAGCGGCCCAACATCCCAAACAGATGGTTCTCAGACCCGGTGAGTATTTTCAAAGCACCTTTTTTTTTTTTAATTAAAGTTTGCGTGCTTCTAGGGCTGTGTGATATGACGATATATATCTAGTGATGATAGAATAACGTCTATCATTTCATAATATGCTCTATTGTTTATTTCATTGTGTCGCAGATCAAACTATTTACGGCAATATTTTTTGTCATTTGTCCATCTTTTGCATTTTAAGAGTAATTCAATCCATGCAAAAGATGGACAGACACACACCAGAAACTATTTATTCATTGAATTTACAGAAATTGTGCTATATCATGATGCATATCATTATCAGGATATAAGATTTTGGTCAAATCGCACAGCCCCACGTGCTTTTTGTACTAAAAGCCTTTCATTAATATTCACTATTCTAATGTTGACATGTGACACACTGATTAATTCATTTTTCCTCATTTATTTCCAGACTTTAACCTCCATGGCTAAACTCATGAAGGAGTGCTGGTACCAGAATCCATCAGCCAGATTAACAGCGTTACGCATCAAAAAGACTCTGACAAAGATCGACAACTCTCTGGACAAAATCAAAACAGACATTTGAGCCTGCCTTGAGAAGAAAGGGCACATACTAAACTAAAGGCCTTTGAGGACATCCAGAGGGTGGACCATCTATAGAAATCTCAGAATACAAGAGACTTTGATTGGTTCCGTGCCCTTATAGTGGCACAGACCTATATTTATTTTAAAACACTTGGCGGGACACATTTTGGCATCCAAAGATGGCTTACCAGGCATTTCTGCCAGTGGTCTTGGAAAATAGGAAAATATGTATTCATCTCATAACATAGGAGCTGGACTGTTAGCGAAGTTCTTCAAGGAAGAAACAGTTACCCGGGCATTTGAGTAGACTTGCTTTTGTTAGATTTTGACACATTTTTAGTTTGAAGACTGTCTGAACATATTATGTTTAGCAATTTCACTATTTCTCTTTAATTGTGCCGCATTGTTCATTTGCATTGTGGTGGATTTATTTGGAAAAGACATCAACTTGCCAAGTTAATCTGCGTACTTTCATAAACAGTGATCACAGCAAGGAGTGTTGCAGTATCTTTTACTTTGTTTCTCGTGCATTGCTGTTTACAATGCTGTCAGGAGGGTTCTTGGGGTTTCATCAATCATGTAACATTTAGTTGTATACACTACATCAATGGAACTTCTTTTCCTGAGATATCGTCCAACTAAAGGTACTCTGCCGCAAACCTTTTGTATATCACCGTAGATTTTACAATTAATTATGTACCTGTTCTATGTTTTGTTTCTTCAGCTTTACAGAGACAAATGCTAAAAGAACAAATAAAATATCTGCTAGATGATGCTGAACTCTATTCCTCCAGAGGCCTGTGAGTAAGCCTGTAAAGCCTGTATACTGTCTTAACGCGTGCATTGTTGTCTTAATGCGTGCATTGTCAAGTAAATGAAGTCAAACTTCAGCCTTTTTTAATTTCTTTAACATTTTATATCAACTAGTGATTTCTATTGATTAAATAGAAAAAACTGTATTTTATCTGTCTCATTTGTCTTGATGATGTATCCAGTAGATATATACTTTTTTTTTTAAACTTTTGATTTCACTGGTCATTTTGAGTTTACCCTTCTTAGGCTTTGATGTTCATGATGACAGTATTATTACAGTTATTCAAGGTCTTTAACATCTAACCAGTAATGTTGGTCATGTAATTTGTATTTTGGAACCATCTGTACCATTTATAGTCTCAAATCAAATCCTATTCAATCCCACGTTCCAACCGCTGTCTTGTAATTTATAAATCTAACAGGAAATGCAGCAGACAGCTTATGGTAGTGACCAAATCATCCACATCTGAAGCAAACTATTGAAGCTTTAAAACTTTCCAAAAATTCAAAATAGCCAGTGACTGCCTCTATTTTTGTCATTATAGGTAGAAATGTTTGTTTATTGTGATTTCAGTCAGTGTAATACAGTAAATTATGCACAATAATCTATTCTTACTGTAAAAAGCTTGACATCTGCAATAAGCATGCAACAAGTTAATTTATATTCCTTTGGAAAAGGTCAAAGGCCCGGACATTTTCAGTGCCAGCTGTAAACTGAAACTGCCTGCGCGGCAGATATCTTGGTAGATGTCAAAGAAAAAAACTGGGCTCCTGATGGTTCGCTGACTGATTAATATGCTCGAGCTGAATACTGAGAAGCCAAGACGCCCTGCTCACATGCGTCAACATCATATTCAGTGTCATTCGATCCATCCTGCAGCCACAGTGCACAGAGGACGGACTCCACCAACCTGAATCCAAACCTTGTTTTCCTTGAGGTTCTATACTTGGTTTGTTTATTTGATATGTACATTAGAACTGAGAGGCAGAAACAGTAAGCTGTTTCCCCCTCTTCCAGAAAGGCTGTAATCAATACATTTTTATGAATTGGGTGATTAATGAGAACTAGGAACCAACAGTTGCCAGTGCTTTATTTATTGGGTCATTCTCTGCTGCACTGACTAGATACAGTATGTTGTCACATTCACTCATGGGTAACAACACATTTAAAAAATGAAAACCTAAATGTAGAAAGCCCTACAAATGGTCTACAATGTACTAATAGAAATCTGTTATTCGAAGTCAGCCTTGAGTGATATTGATTTTTAACTGGCTAAAATGACATATAAAACCGACATTCACTGTATCTGTACAAGATAAAACTTTTCTATGGCTTACCATTTAACCTTCTAACCATCACAAGTGGTACAGTGGAAGCAGGCGTTACATTTATGGTATTTGCAGAAGCCATAATAGAGCTGACGTTCCTTGATTCAGTAGTCATCAACAACTGTCTCACTATTTTTCTGCCTTGACTTTACTGTCAGTACATAGAACCTTACTTTTTATGCCTCTATATTGTGCACGTAATCTTAGGCATCAAGTTCAGTTCACTCATTCTCGCTCCCTGGTGACATTGGCACCTGTTGTTGCTAAGGAGCACTGATCACACATGGCCTGCTGTAAATAACCTTTTTATGCAGGTGAGTCGAGCTGAAACTCCGCAGAGCTTTGGATGTACAGCAGAGTGATTCAGTATTCATCTGAGAGTTCTTGCTCTTTGCTTGGTTGGACAGGATGTTAGCAGTGGTATCTGTCGAGCCTGGTTTCTTCAATTTTGCTGACCTGAGCTCTGTTCACATCCAGGGAGAAGAATTACAATGGCCACAGGGGTGCAAGATAGGCCGCTTTCAAGGCTGGATTATCAACTAGGCAAAGTGGGCAACTGCCAGTCCCTCAGGAGCCACAAATGGCTCATGTTGACTGCTTGTGAATCTGTGTTTTGTAATTTGATTGCAAGTACATTATCAACAAAGGTGGGTCCTTCATTATTACCTGATCCTGAGGATCTGTCTCGTACAGGGGCCCTGTGTCAAAATCCAGATTTTTAGATCAATAATTATTTTAGTTTGTATTGCGTTCATGTGATGCATTTTCCTAAATAATGTTCTGTGAAGTAAAATAACCTCAAACATATTAATACACAAAACCAGCATAGGAGCACTGGTTAGTCTTTGCATTAGAGCTGCAAAGACTAGAGCTGCAGTGATTAGTAGATCAACAGAAAATTAATATTTTGATCATCAATTAATCATTTTAGACATTGATACCTAAAAATGCCAAACATTCGAGAAGTTAATGCTTTTTCAAATGTGAGGATTTGAAGCTTTTCTTTGTTGTACATGATGGTAAACTCAATTTCTTTGGATTTTGAACTGATCCAACAAAACAACATTTGAAGACTAATAAAATAATAAAACTAATAAAATTATAAAATTTTTCAGTATTTTCTGATATTTTATAGACTTAACGATTAATTGGTTAATTGAAGAAATCATTGTCAGGTTAATTGATAATGAAATACATATGCATATGATACAGCTGCCATGTGTAGTCTGCTGCTTAATGAGCCTAACAGAATCAGACTAACCCAGCTATAGCTACAGTCTCTTGGAAACGCATGAATGTTCCTATAGATCATTTATTGGCCAAGATGTGTGTATACAGGGAGGTGGAAAAGAGTCAGTGCATCTTCCAAAAACTCAGTAGTATTTATGTCAACCTTGGGACTGTGTATGTGTCTGCTGTGCTCAGGAGGGAGTTCATAATCTCCTTGTACCTAATTTTGTGTGTAATGTGGTTTTGTGTTTTTCTCTATAGCAAGAATTCAGTAAACAAGTGACTGACACCCTCAGAGAAGTGAGCAGACAGGAGGGGGTGTTTCACTGGACCTGCAGCAGTTAAATGGATGTGCATCAGACACTTTCTCTCTGGCTCTCATTCACATGTCTTTATCAGAGGTCTGCAGCGCTAATCCTCTTAAATTCTAGTCAACAGAGGCGGAGCGAACCTCTCGTTGCGTTTCACAGTTTTTCCTCCCGTTCGTCTGCTGCGTGAGGCGTTTGTGCGGGTTGCATGGCCGAGTAGACTTCGCCGCGATGTGTAGCGTTGCGTTTTTTGTAGAGTAGCTGCGTAAAAACGGTGCGTCGGAGAGGGAGCAGATGCGGCTCTTGCCATGACTTGTCCCAGGAAGCAGAGCTTTCAAGCGGCGTTGATCTTCCTGTCCATCGCCCAGCTGACTGCAGGTACAGTAGGCAGCTCCCACTCACTCAGTTTGCATTATGTTGATTAAATATATCCATCTGGTGAATTACACTTTACCGTTGTGTGACTGAAGGTTTCACATGAGTTATTTAACTGTCCACCACATAGGCTACAACGCAGGTTTGCTAATAATTAGTTGATTCAGTTGACTTTAAATTGCCCATATTGTATTCTGAGAAAGCTCCGTGATCTGTTATGTGACCAAACACCATGACTTAAGTTTATGTGACTTTGAAATATTTTATATATATACAAGTTTAATCTTGTATTGTACTTTTAAAAACTACATATAATTACATTTCCATTAGGCTTATGTACCTTAAAGCTCTGAATGGAAATAGGCTATCTGTTATCTAAGAATGTAAATTGCTGCTTTCAACAAACAAACTGAGAGATTTTTATGTTTGTTCATTTACATTCCAAAGATTTTAGTTGTGCTTTTCAGGAAATGTTTCATATCTAATTTGTTAACCTGTCAAATATTTACATACTGCTTTCTTAAGTATGATGAAGTTTTCCCCAGTCATGTTGCATCTGATATGATCAAATACATCATAATTGAGTTGCCAGTAGTTGCTGACAAACATCAGTAGTCACTCACCTGTTAGACCAGAAGTGCAAGTAAGTACAGCATATATAAAGAGGAATGTCTGCACTCAGTGCTGTCTGTCTTCCACCTACTTTGTCCTGGTGTTACCCTGATGAATGGGTGTGTGACTGAAAGCTTAGTTTAAGACAACACAGGGTGCACTGTGATGACCCTTTTCCTTTCTTATTGTCTGATAATGGTTCAGTCTTAGTATAAGTATTAGCTTTAACTTTGACCCTTTCCAGACTGAAACATGATGACTGGATGTGCCTGTTTGGCCCCAAGGACGGCTCTGTCAGTCAACAGGCATTTCTTGTTTTATCAGCCTCCAATTTAATGTGCACTTTCCCTTGTAAGATGTAATTGAACACACAAATTCAGCTAATCAGCAGAGTGCTTTTTCTCTGAGATGTGCTCATTCCAGGTAACAGGTTGTATAATGCATATTGATAATACAGTTTTCAAATGAACAATATTCTAGGTACATGCAGTGTAGAGCTGCAGCTAGTCAATTAATCATTTTGTTGACAACTATTAAATTAATTGGCAACTATTTTGATGATCAATTAATTGTTTTGAGTCATTTTTTAAGAGGAACATTTCAAATTTCTCTGATTCCAGCCTTTCAAATGTGAATGTTTTCCAGTTTTTTTAGTCTTTTATGACAGTAAACTGAATATCTTTGGGTTGTGCACTGCCAGTCGGGACAGAACAAGACTTTATATTTTGCATCTTGGGCTTTGGGAATCAGTGATCAGTGATTTTTCACCATTTTCTTTTTTTTCCAACATTTTTTCATTTCTGAGGGGTGTACAATAATCAGTAATCACCATTGGGTGAACATACAAACATAACAGTATACTGAGTATCCTCATGTCCCCCATCTCTTCCCTCTACCCCCATATGCCCAAGTAAACAAAACAAAACAAAACAAAGTAAAACAAAACAAAGAAAGAAAGTATACTTAAGTATATTTTCTGAAACCTTTTTACCACTTAATATGCCTTAGTATCCCTTTTATCTATTCAGAAAGTAATCTAAAGCTGTGTTAAATTGAAACCACTCAAGTTGTACTTAGTGTGTTCAAAGTTGAAATTATACTATTGATGTGTTCTTGGTTACTTTTACCTACCAAAATAGTACACTTTTAACAAATTTACTAAAGTACAACCTAAGTTTCCTAAACATCTCAGGTGTGTTCTTAAGTATACTTAGATTACACTTACAGCACATCAATGACCACCACACTATACATGTACTAAAGTACCAAAAATACGTTGCAAGTATACCGTCAGAAAAGCACATATGTGTAGAGATATACTTTGAACACACTTAATTTACCAACAATATACTTTCAACTCTAGAAAAGTTTTCTAAGCAAGAAAATAACAGGAACCAGAGGTCTTGAAAAATATAACCACAGTTATGTTTTTCTAGAGTTAATCTCTCTAAAGGTAAAAATTCTGATATTTGGTCCAGGAACAGCTTAAAAGTAGGAGGAGATTCATTTTTCCCAACATAGAAGTATGTATTTCCTAGCAAAGTATATTATAGTAATTAATACTCTGCATTTTTTTTATCTAATTGAAAATCTGGCATGTCATTTAATAAATAGAAACAATGGTTGAAATCCAATTTTCAAAACTGATTTAGTGAAGGAGTGAATTAAATTCCAGAAACTTTTCAACAGATCACATTGACAGAGCAGATACACACATGTTCCTTCTACATCTTGGACAGTTTGGTGAATTATCTTTGGAAATTTTATGCTTCTTTATAGGAGTGACATAGAATTTATGGATGAACTTAAAGTTATCTTCCTTGATTTTGTTACTTGTAAATGAGAAATGTATTCTTCCACAAATGATTAGCCAGGTATTTTCATCTAAAACCATTTAGATCTTTTCCCCAAATCTTTAATAGAGTTGGGAAAGATGAATGATCTCCTTTAGATAGAATATCATAAAATTATCTAATTTTACCTTTAATTGTAATTAAGGACATTAATATATCCTCTACTTCAGATAATCCAAATCTCAATTTATTTTCTTTTTGAATGGTGAAGTGAACAGACAACATTCTGAATATGTAGATATTCAAAATCTGTGTTAGGAATGCCATATTCTGTTCTTAAATTAATGAATGATTTTAACTACATGTTTTATGAAACAAATCTTTAAATTGTTTTATACCCAAGTTTGTGCATTTGCATATGTTGATTGATTATAAGTGTTTGTTCAGATCTGGCTGGCTTCCATCTGAACCCCCCACTGAGTCCTGTCTCCCCAACAACCATGACACTAAATTTCTTAATAGGGCTGACCAAAAGTAATACTGGAGATTGGGGAGACCAGGACCCCCATGGGCTCTGACTTCCTGTGGGTCATTAAACTAATCCTTGTTTTTTATTGCATGAGATGCATTTTGAAATATGTTTGTTCAGAGATTTTAAAAAATGATAAATAACATGGTAACACCTGAAAAAGAAAATTAAATCTTCAGAGAACATTCATTCTTATAACATTTATTCTTCCTAACAGATAATGGTAGAGTGGACCATTTACGCAAATCACAAATCAATTTGATCTTATCTATGAGAGGAGTTTAGTTTTCTTTTAGCAGATCATCTAAATGCGGTGTAATATTTATTCCCAAGTATTTAAAACCCCCTGGTATCCAGTGAAAAAGACAAGACATATTTCTGTTGGTGTCATATGTAAGAGGCAAGCACTAGATTTCTTAAAATTGATCTTATATCCTGAATATCTTCCAATTTGTACTATATAAATATGAATTTTCTAGATGTGTTATGTATAGAATTATGTAATTTGCATATATGGAAATTTGTGTTTGTTATCATTAATCTTCAGTCCTCTAATGTTTGTATTGTTTCATACACGACACCAATGGTTTGATCACCATCGCAAAAAGCAAAGGTGACAATGGACACCCTTGACTTGTCCCTCTAGTTAAAGAAATTAAGTCACCATTTCACCGTTTTCTGACATTTATGGACCAAACAACTAATCAAGTAATAGAGAAAATAATTGTTAGATCAATCGATAATGAAAATAATCTTTAGTTGCAGCCCTAATACAGTGCTGGGATGTATTCTGTGTCTGCATATAATAGTTTCAATTGCAATATGATGCTTAAGTGGGACCTTTCATACTATTTATCAATTCTTACTGAAGACCTCTGTAGTAAAAAGGTTCAGCAAAAGTACAAGCCTCTCAGCACTATACTACTCTAAATTCTACTGCTCTAAATCTAAGAATCTGCTTGGCCTCAAGTTGACTACCCTTTGTTTGTTTGTTTGATTTCGACCACACTACAGCACTGAGACTGCTTTTGTTAAGGTCTTCAATGACATCCACTTAAACACAGACAGTGGCAGAATTTCAGTCTTGGTATTACTGGATCTCAGTGCTGAATTCGACACAGTTGACCACAATATATTACCAGACCTACTGGAAAACTGGGTGGGACTTTCTGGCACAGTATTAAATTGGTTTGACTCCTACTCAAAGGACAGGCACTACTTTATGTCTATAGGTAATGGCACATCTAAGTGGACAAAAGTGACATGCGGAAATCCCCAAGGCTTCACTCTAGAGCCTCTTCTATTCAACATCTACATGCTTCCACTGGCTCAGATTATGAAAAACAACAAAATATGTTACCATAATTATGTAGACAACACACAAATTTACATAAACATATCACCAGGGGACTATGGTCCAATACAAGCACTGAGTAAGTGCATTGAACAAATCAACAAGTGGTTGTGCCAGAATTTTCTTCAATTAAACAAAGACAAAACTGAAGTAATTGTCTTTGGAGCCAAAGAAGAATGATTCAAAGTCAGCACTCAGCTTCAATTGGTAATGTTAAAACCACAAACCAAGCCAGAAATCTTGGTGTAGTCATGGACTCAGACCTGAATTTCAGCAACCACATTACAAAGTCAGCCTAACATCACCTTAAGAATATATCAAGGATTAAAGGACTTACTTGAAAAACTTGTCCATGCATTTATCTTCAGTAGACTTGACTACCGTAATAGTGTTTTCACAGGTCTCCCTAAAAAATCGATCAGACAGCTGCAGCTGATTCAGAACTCTGCTGCTAAAGTCCTCACTGAGACCAAAAAAGTAGATCACATCACTCCAGTTCTGAGGTCTTTACACTGGTTTCCTGTCTGTTAAATAATTGATTTCCATATATTGCTGAATAGCACTGAATAGTTTAGGGCCAAAATAAATTTCTGATCTTCTGCTACATTATGAACTACCCAGACCTCTCAGGTCGTCTGGGACAAGTCTGCTTTCTGTTCCCAGAGTGAAAACTAAACATGGAGAAACAGTGTGTAGTTTTTCCCAGAAAACTGCAGGTCTGCTGCAACCCTCAGTTCTTTTAAATCAAGACTTTTCTGTTTGCTGCTGCCTTTTATTAAAAAAGTACTCATTAACTATTAATTTCTTACACTGCACTGCACTTTTATTCTTGTATTTTATACCTATTTTATTTTATTTTAGCTTATTTTTATTTTCTATTCTCTTAGCTCTTTAATGACTTGTATTTAAATGTCCTTTTGTGGTGTGTTTCTTTTGCACTTTGTCTCGATGCTTTTAATGTTTTATGTAAAGCACTTTGAATTGACTTGTTGCTGAAATGTGCTATATAAATACACTTGCTTTGCCTCTGTTTGATACTCATTTTGAGTCAAATTGGTCCACTTTCATTGCAAGACTTAAGACTTAATGCATAGCTTTGTTGACAAAGGAAATGACTCCTGGTGATAATTTCTGGTTTTGGTTTGCACAGATTTAACACAAGGCTAGCCACTGAGTGCAGATTTCACCTGACTTCTTCTCTCGAGAGTCTTCTGCTCACAATATTTTCAATCTTGTTCATAAGGAAGAGAAATCTGTTTCTGTTGTGTTGGTTCATGAAAATATGCATAGGTGCAAAACGTTTGATTCCATGTAAAGGGACACACCAGATTGGACACTTGTTGAACCTCACATTGTCATACTGGACAACATGCGGTTCAGTCAGACTGTAGGGCAGGCTTCAGGAAAAGCTCTAATCCTGTCCAAGAATATCAAAGATCTACCTCTGCCATACTCACCATTCCTCAAGGCAAGTGAGGATTTATTTTCAGCATGGCAATAGAAACCATGTCAGGTCACACTCACTGAGGCAATTGACCTGTGATGACATCACTGCAGAAAGATGCCAAGGTTGAATTTGTCAGTCAAAGATGTTTTATTCAAGGTGTCTCATCAGGGAAAATATTACAGTAAATGTGATGTGACGGAAAATGCAGTTGACAGCAAGATATGGAGCAGTAAACACACTGCCTAGTAATAGTTTGTGAATTTGATTTCATTTTTCTTACCACCATTAAGTGACTTTGTAGACACCATTATGTGATTATGCTGATTTTAATGTTTTGATGACATGACACCACTTTGAGCATTCACTTGCTGTTCTGCAAACTCAACAGTTGGGTTATAGCACCTATTCCAAAAGAAAGGGGCCTTTTGTCACTGGCAAAGCATCCAAACAATACAAAAACTCTGTAATAATATATTATTTCCCTGTCGCAATATATGATTTAAGAAAATATTCAATATTTATACCAGTATTCAGTGGGTCATTTGGTTTCTTAAAAAGCTTAAAAAATTAACATTGTTATACCTCAGTTACAGAGCAATATATTCAAACTTCATTTAATACTTGTCCTTGAAGAAGTTGTTGCCAAGCAACTCCTGTGTAAGCTGTAAAAGATTATTCTTTTTCTGAAATTCTAGTCAGGTGTCCCTTGAACTTGCGTATTGATAAAGGGTCTTATTTTACAACTAGGAGTCCTCCTAAATGGAGCTAAAAGATCCTAAGCTAAAAGTTTCCTTTTTAAGCTGGTCAGAAAAACCTTATTTTTAGTAAGGAATGGAGAGAACACTTGAACTAAGAGAAGGGGCGAGGTGGACCCTGTTGCTATGGGTGACATCATGTTTCATCAATAAACCAATTCACTATGTCTACAGCGATGGCTGACAGGTGACTGGTCTGTGTCAGTGAATGTAAAAGAAAACATTCATCAATACACAGGAGCGTGACCGGGAATAAAGATACTGTAGATTGATTGGTTTAATTTCAAATATATCATATTTTATAAGCTGTGTGATATCCTTTATACATGAATCAAAGTAAAATTTACTTATCAAGTAGATTGTTTCTGGCATCAAACACCACCTGCGTATTAATACTGTGATATTTTGTTTTCCGGTTGACTAAACTAATCTTTAAGGATGCTTTTGAAAATAATGCTGTAAATGGTTTTTACTTATCAGTTACTTTTATACAGCATAATGCAATAAACAGAAAAAAACCTAAATGAAATCAATATTTTGTGTGACCACGCTTTGCCTTTAAAACAGTCCCAATTCCCCTCAATACACCTGCACACAGTTTTTCAAGGTACATGGTTGGTTGTTCCTGAATCTTGGAGAACTTTCCACAGTTCTGTGGATTCAGGCGTCTCAGCTGCTTTTGTGTCCTCATGTAATCCCAGACTGACTGGATGATGTTGAGATCAGGGCTCTGTGGGGGCCATATGATCTGTTGCAAGACTCCTTGTTCTTCTTGTCCCTGAAGATGGTTCTTTATGACTCTGGCTGTATGTTTGGGGTCATTGTCATGCTGCAGAATAAATTTAGGGCCCATTAGATGCCTCTGTGTTAGTATTGCATTATGGAAAAGAATCTAAACATCTAAAGTACCTAAAACTGTTTCACAATACTGTATAAAGTTTGGACACTCCTTCCTGTTCCCTTGAATGAGAAAGTGTGTCTTTTGACTGGTACTGTATATATTTCAATTGCTGATTATTTACTTAACGAATTGTTGAACAAACTGGCTCTAAAAAGCACATATTTTCTTTGATGAATAATTCTGACACAAGGCTGAAATATTCCAAGTTCATCAGCACTGTAAACTACATTTTTCCAGGGTCAAAGTAGTGCAGAGTTGGGTAAACTCTCTGGGATTATTGGATTGTTTATTTGTTGTTGAGCTGATTGGACCCTTATTAACTCGCCCACCATCAAAATATGCTTTTAAAAGTTTATAATCATTATATTCTTACAAAATGCTGACACTGTGAGGTGCATTACATGCAAAAGCTGACTTACTGTAGGAGTCCTCTGGACTACCTCTCACCCCACTCAAATTTAAGAGCTTGTTTTAGGAGTTTTACTTTCAGCCTTTGGATGTTTTGTGAATACTCCCTCATTCCAATAAAATATTGCACTTTTTGCCATCTCGGTGCTTTAAATACTCACTGGTGCACCAAATGTCTATTGATCCATGGCTGAAAAAGTTACCAAAAATGCACTGTTTATTCCTTTTTGAATAATGTTTGCTAAAAAACTACAGTGTCCAGCTGCTGTAGGAAATTACCTGTGACCTGTTTTTATATCTTTAGTAGAAACAAATGTGCTTGGGGGCAGAATGCCACAAACAAACTCAGTTGGGGAGGTCAGAAAGTAATGAATGATCCAACTGAGTTTTTGTCAATACTTGCAATACTTACTATTTCAGAAATTTCCTATTAAATAGGAAAGTTTCAACTGTCTTCCCTGTCCAAGTGTGTGTCATAATCTGGCCCACTCCTTTGCAGTATGCTCCAGGGATCAATCTTTGGTCCCACTCTCTCCTCTTTTTTAATTATTCTCCTTGGATTTAATTCATTTTTGTTAATTGCCACATTGATGACGGCTCTGTACTTACTGGTTTGCAAATCAACTCTCAAGGACTACACATCCTACCACTGAACCCATCCATTGGATAATGAACATTAAATACAAACAACAATTACGAAAGTAAGAGTCACTTGTGATCACAGCATGAACTTTGACCATCATCTCAAGAAAGTGTCCTAATGTTGTTTCCCTTCAGTTGTGAAATGTACCGTGTCCAATGTCAGTTCTTGTCTATCAACATCTGCAGAATGTTTACTCCTGCGTTTTTTCCTTCTTGGAAAGACTATTGCAATAGAATACATGTGCAGTAGAGATGATTTTTACTTATCAGTTACTTTTATACAGCATAATGCAATAAACAGAAAAAAACCTAAATGAAATCAATATTTTGTGTGACCACAAGGCTACAAGGGGTCAAAAATGCCACAGCTGCACTTTTAACAAAATACTCACACAGTTCATTAACAACTCTTACTGTAGATTTTCTACAGTGGTTGTCTGTAGGGTTCAAGATGACTGCTTAGGTTCTCTGACCACAGTATGTTTAAATGTTTCACAAATTCAGGCTGAAATCACAGAGAGTTTGTGGCTTTTGAGTTCCCTCTGTAAAAACATTGAAATTGGACAGATGGTCAAGAGTTCAAGTTTTTCATACATTCATTTTTATCATAAACACTCTGTATGTTTCTGTCTTTTTTCCTGTATTATTTTTATTCCTATCTATCCTGTGACTCAAAGTGTATGGCAACATATAATATATATGAATATGTAGGAAATTGGCAGAAACAGGCTTCATGTTTAGTGGTACAGAACGCTCTGACAGGTGTCAAAGGTCAACTGCATCCAGACTTTCTATTTTCATGTCAACCAGGTTGATTTGAGACATCCACATCTTTAGAAATTATTATAAAGCAATTTTCACCTGTTTGTTGGTACATGACAAAATATGATGTTTAAAGAAAGGGTGATGTGAAACTGGCAGCAATAAACCTGTGAAGAGGTGACATGCTGTCACAAGATGCTTTGCATCAGCCGTGAATTTTCCTGACAAAAATGATTTTCGCTGATGAGTGTTACTGGCATGCCAACCATTAATTGCACACAGGACATGAGTTTCAGACAGCAGCCACAGTTTCTATTGGAATTTATATAAACTAAAAAACACAACATGAAACATGAAGTTTTTTGTTCTGAACTGCATGAGATTATGAAGAGATTATGATTTAATATTAATGGTCAAAATTTGAAAAATGCTTCAAATGATCAGAGTTACTGTTATGTCAATGAAGTTTATGAATACAACTGTATTATATCATTAATACCTGAATACTGTGTAGATGTTGCTTATATTAGTATGGCTATTTTAGTTTTTTTTAAAATGATGCTACCGTGTCTGTTAAAATTGTTTAATCAAAATCAAATATTCTCATCATTTATCTCCGGATTTTTCCAATGAGTGGGAAGTGCAGCCTAGCTTATCAATCACTCACAGTCTTATCAAACAAAGCATGACAGCAGCTCCAAGTAGAACACAAGATTATCTGGGTGTTAAACTAAGAGGCATTACTCTGGTTCCTCCACCTCCAGGCATTTAAGAGCATGGACCTCCTTACATAACAGCAGCATTCTGCTCCTAAAGAGTTCAAGACTACTGGCCATGAAAGTCTGTGAATGATACATGTCTAGTGTTACAAATAAATTAAATACTTTGTGTTGTGCTGGAAAGTGTCTGTGGAAAAAATTATCTAACCATCTTGAGTAATGCGTTGTGTTGCAGGTCTGAAATGTGTGTGCCAGCTGTGCGCCAACCACACCTGTGAGACGGCAGCAGACGGCGCCTGCTGGAACTCTGTGATGTTGATCGATGGGAAAGAAGAGGCGGTCAAGTCTTGCCTGTCGCCCTCCGAGATGAAGGGCCAGGTTTTCTGCTACAGCTCCCCCAATGTCTCCAAGAGGAACTGCTGCTTCACTGACTTCTGCAACAACAAGACTCTGCACTTAGATCCAGGTACAGTCAGTATGATTAATATGGTGTTATCTCAAAATGGCTTAAAGATATGGTGCTGCTTGAACTAAACCATATATCTAAATGGCTTAAGATGAATAAACTTTCACTTAATCTTAACTTATTTCATTTTATTTTGGCCTAACTCATATAAAAGAAATCTATAAATGTTTAAATGGAGAATGTACTTTTGGAGAGTGGCACTTCCATGTGATTCCTTTGAGTAATTATAGGTAAGTCGAGCTGGAAATCACATATTAATATGAAACAAACCACATTAGAATAGAAACAAACATAGGGATTATTGGCAAAACAATTTACAATTTCATTTAGCAGACGCTTTTATCCAAAGCGACGTACATCTGAGAGCTGATAGAACACAAGCAGGGATCTAGTTAGGAGAGAACAACATGAGTAAGTGCCAGAAAGCTAAGTTTGAGTCAGATAGGAAACAAGATACTTATATTATTTCAGCAGTACATTATAAATATATTTTCCATTATTTACTCTCCTATAAGTTATTGCAATAACGCTTGGGCGAGTATACACCCTTCAAAATTGCAAAAGATTATAGAAAAGATTATTCTGTGTAGAATACAGGAGCCACACAGATTCCCTTTCTGTAAGGTCTGCCAAAGGTCTGCCAATCTCAATGTTTTCCAAATGAACAAACTCCAGGTTGTGCAGTTCATTTAGCACTATTTCAGTAACACTCTGCCTTCTGTCTTAAAGGATTATTTAATCATACTTAGCATCATTCACAACCATGAAACCAGGAACAGTCATCACCTTCAACTTGCACTTTCAAGAACTGCAAACACCCAATTTAGAATTTCTAATAGAGGTCCTAAAATCAGGAATTAAATTTCTAGTAATTTTGTAAACTTATACCCAAAGATTAAAGAAATTATGTTAAAAAAAAATCCTCATTGTCAACTCTTAATACTCTTCTATTTTGAATAATATTGTAGATTTTGGTTGAGTGCCAGAATACTGATTGTAGTTGTTTTGCTCCTGGAATATGATGTTGTGATTTAGTGGAACATGCACATGCAGACACCTGTTATAATTTGATCTAACTTTTATGTTCTATTTGATATTGTGTGAACAAGCAAACAAGAAAATGAATATTACCTTGGCAAATATTAACTGGTTGTTGTTTTAGTTCAGTTTTGGTTTAAGGTATTTTTACTTAATTCAATAAAGCTGATTTTTTTTCCCACAGTAGGAAAGACAAACCAAGTTACATAAAAAAGCATTAAAAAGAAGTAAATGGATTCCTCTGCTCAGTAGTTACAATATGCAGTCAACAGCAACACTAGCCCAATCACTGTGGGATTTCCCACTCATTCTGGCCCCGGCTAGACGAGGTGGATGCTGATCCTACTAGATCCTGTGACATAACAAAGCTGGCAGAGGCCATGGGACGACGGTTAGTGATCCTCCCCTCCCTCCCCTGATTTATAAATACTTTGTCAGGCATGTAGTCCTAGTGCAAGTTAAAAGCCTCTCACTGGGTCTGCTTGGTGGAAGTTGGCCTTAAAGCTGAGGGGGATTACTTACACCTGTGGATATACAACTCAATGGAAAATGCTGAGAGGTCAGACAGAGGTTGCAAATAGAAAAATAGTTCTTGTTTTACTGCAATAAATAAACTAAAACATAACAGTTTTTCCTTCTGACATTTCCAGTATGAGTGCAATAAAATGTAAAATGTAAAATGGACAATTCATGAAGTAAATCAGATTGGCAAAAGCTCCCCATTAATCAGTTTTTGTCACTTGGTAGAAACATATGAAGCTGAAAATTACACACAGTTGACATATTATGGCTTTGTAAAGTAGATATGGTAGCAACACTGCCTACATGTCAACATGTCCAATAGACTCTGAGCAACATTAGCATTCATTTAGAGTTTCTGACCACACGATGAATTAGTACAATATTCACTCTCCTTTATAGCTCTGTTTTTGTCTCCACAAACACCTGCGGTAAATATATCTGTTTCTTTAGCCGCTGAACGCTCCGCTATGTTCATCAGCTGGCCACTAACTGTGTCTGCCTGCTGTTTGGTGCTGGGCAGGGAGCATACAGTGGGTTTATCAGTGCTTTTTAGCTGAAAACATCTGCTTGCTGCTGCTGGGAAAAGGGGTTGATGAGAACGGTGAGAGTGAACCAAATCAGTAGAGTCGCAGGTCAGAAAACTTAAACAACAGAACAGAAATGCTCTTTAAAGTTGAGGGGAACTGCAGAGTCAGAACTTCAGTATGTGCATTTTAGACAAGTAAAACCCACGTTTCCTGCTCCTGCATTTTTATGCTTTTGTAAATGTTTACTCCTGGTCGCAGTGTGAAATAACCACTGTTGACTGTTGATACAGCACCCTGAGGCTGTTATGGTATTGACTGTGAATGAGGACAACCAGAATCAATCTGTTCCATTGTTCCACTAAACATCAGCATGTGAGCTCATCCATGTGTTGTTTCAGACTTTATGTTTATCAGTGCTCTTGCCGTGACTTCTATAAAGGTGCTTGGACAGTGATACGGTGCAGTTAGAGGTAGTAGGTAGAGGTTTTGTGTTTTTTGTTGTACCTTTCACACTTTGACAGGGATATCTTCTTCTAAGTCTAATTTCCGAACATTTTTTTCAGCCTTTGCGTCAAAAAATTCAAACAGATCATTTGACAAAAAGCTGAAAGGTAACATGCATGTTTGCCGAGAAACAGTCTTGCCACTGGAGCAGAGGAGAGTAATGTCTTGTTTTGCACCATATCTGCTGGGCTCCAGTTGGACACACAGCTGGATATGTTTTTAGGTAAAAGGCTAAAGATGTCTTAGGAAACTGTGGTCTAGTTCAAGATGTGTTGCTTTGCACATTGGGCCATCTGCAGATGTTGCATGTTTTGGTGAGGACATTTCTTACTTTAGGGATTTGAGAGGATCAAAAGGGTAAAGAAACATGGAAAACTTTATTGTGTAAAAATGTTACTACTAATAGATAGGTTCTGATTTTTTTAAGCCTGGATGATTATGAGTAATTGGTCTCTGCAATCATTCAGCCAAAGCTTGTATGAGGTTTCATCACTCCCCAAACCTACCCTTTGCAAGTGCTTTAATGCCATTACAGTGTTCTCGGTGCAACATTTGTCAGCATGTGTGGAAATTCCACATTATCACGGTGCCCACCAGCTCTGCCACTTTTGTTTGTGTCCAGGTCTCTTCTATCCGCCCACAGACAAAATGAAGGTCAGTGATAGAAATGCCAGGTTATATTGTTTTGCCAAACCCACAATTTAAGTCACACATTGTCTCACACAAAGTGCCTGTTTTTGCTCAGTGCATGTTGATGGAGTGGCATTTTCATTTTAACTGTTGGAAGAAGATTCTGTCTCTGTTTCTCTTCATTACTCTTGATCAATGACATTTATGGAGCAGTGAGGAAAATTTCTGGCGCCTTGAATGTAAAACACATTTGTTGGCAGACATAAATTTGCATCTGCCAATTGTACAATTTCCAGTTCCCTAAGTTTTAATATTGTCAACTGGCTGATGTCTTCATTCTTGTTGAGCTTGTGTGGTGGCAGGAAAGTGTTTTTCTGCAACTCAGTACATCAGACGAGGCTGCCTTCATGTTTCAGCAGTACGTATACACCAGTGACAATGTAAATCATCTACATGAGAAGACCATCTCAGTCCATTGCCATGTTTGGCCACCAGAGGGTGCTCAGTGTCAATGCTGTAAATATAGTTGCAAATGTCCTCTCATTCAACTGACTTTTTGTCCTAAGAATTGAATAAGCAATTTGGTAAACAGTAATGTGCTAAAAATATTAACTGGTGATTTTACATTGTCATGTTGTATATGTGTGTGTGTGTGTGTGTGTGTTAACAGAAAGGCCTTTGGAAGATCCTGGCTGGAGTAGGCTGCAGCTGTCTGTGGTGATCCTCGTGCCCTCTTGCCTGCTGTGTATGGGGATTGTACTGGGTGTGTTTGTTGTGCAGGGCCAACGCTGTGCCTACAGCAGAGCCCACAAGCAGGACCCAGAGGAGCCCTTGGATGACCAGATGCTCATGTCACCTGACAAATGTCTCAAAGATCTTATCTATGACATGAGCACCTCGGGCTCAGGATCAGGTAAGCCGATTTAGTTGACATGATGATTCATGATGACGATTATTCGCTGTTCCATTTATTCTGAGTTACTCCACTGCACTTCAATGAACTGAAGCAAGTAAATTCAGAAACTCTTCAGGCTTTATTGTTGTGTGATTTAAAAATAGCACTCCTCCATCTGTGATTTGCAGAAACAGAAACCAAACATGTTGTCCGCTGCTCATGCTCCGCCTGGTGGAAATCTCTGTTTGTCTTGCAGGGCTGCCATTGCTGGTCCAACGAACCATAGCTCGAACCATTGTCCTGCAGGAGACCATTGGTAAGGGTCGATTTGGAGAGGTGTGGCGGGGCAGGTGGCGAGGAGAGGATGTTGCTGTAAAGATCTTCTCCTCCAGGGACGAGAGGTCCTGGTTCCGAGAAGCAGAGATTTATCAGACGATCATGCTCAGACATGAAAACATCCTGGGCTTCATTGCTGCTGATAATAAAGGTGCCAGAACCTTTTGGATATATAATTCTTCTTCTATAGGTATAATATTGAGTACATGTTATAATTGTAAGACAACTGTTTCAGCTGTACTGTTTGCTGTGTGCTGCAGATAATGGCTCATGGACTCAGCTGTGGTTGGTGTCAGAGTACCATGAGCATGGCTCCCTGTTTGACTACCTGAACAGGTACACAGTCTCTCTGGAGGGCATGGTCATTCTCGCTTTGTCCATAGCCAGTGGACTGGCACATCTCCACATGGAAATCATTGGCACGCAAGGTAAGGCTGTATTATTGAACTAACACAAATACCTCATATTGCGGGATTCAAAGGATGCACAATAAACCCATCATATACTAAAATCTCAATGGACATAACAGGAGAATTGTCTCAACCCAGATTCCTACACTAATGATCAGTCTGTATATCCTCAAAACAGTAGTTGATAGCCTTTAATTTATGGCTGCAACTAATTATTTCTATTATCATTTAACTTTTCTATTACTTTTTTGATAATTCATTGTTGAGTCTGTGAAATGTCAAAAAATGTTCTAAAAAGATTTCTTCAGAAGTCTTGTTTTGTCTGATCAACACTCCAAAAGCTGCAACCCCTCACATTGGAGAAGCTGGAATCAGCAAATATTTGGTATTTTTGCGTGATAAATGATGTAACTGATTGTGAAATTTTTTGTGATTCATTTTCTGTTGGCTGACTTATTATTATTAGTCAGCTTATCGTTTCAACATTACCGTCATAAACAGGAAATCAGAAATCATCTATTTCAGTGATAGTTTATCAGTGATTATATTATGGTTAGATGCATGTCAGAGTTCTATGAAACACTGGTGCATTTTTTTGCACTCATCACTAAAAGATCAAAAATATTTTGTCAAATATAAAGCACATTTTTTGGGCCTTTAACGTTATGTGTGTCCTGCTTGGTTCTAGGGAAGCCTGCCATCGCTCACAGAGACCTGAAGTCTAAAAATGTCCTGGTGAAGAAGAGCGGCACGGCAGTCATCGCAGATTTGGGTTTGGCTGTGAAGCACGACTCCACCACAAACACTATAGACATACCGTCTAACCACAGAGTGGGGACCAAGAGGTAGGATTTACGTCAAAGTGCAGCACATAATAAACAAACAAGAAAGTCCACCTGACAGGAACTGAAACTGGCAGTGACTGCAAACGTCTTCCAGTGTATTTGATGTGTTAGATTTCCCCCTGAGTTTACATGATAATCAGGAAGTTATGTTTTAAGAAACTAAAAGCTTGAAACAACTTGGAGTGAGCTTCCTAGACACTGTTTTCATGTTAAGCCCTTAACCAAGAACACACTGTGCCAAGCCAATTCAGTCCCTTTAGGGATTCCTAAAATAATGTGCTGTGTTTGTTAACAGAGTAATGTTTTTTCTGGGTGTGCACACAGCGAAATAGTGTGTTAAGGTTTGTTGAGAATAATTCTGGACAAAAGTCATGACACGTTAAGTTATTTTGCATGAGAATTTAAAGAGGATTGATGCAGGAATGATACAACTAGAACACTTAAACCCTGTACGTACAGGATTAAAAGATTTTAGACTTTGGCATCTTCTAGTGTTTCTATCAAAAGCTCACAAGATTCAAACTGTGTAGCATATAATATCCCTTAGACTGGTATCATCATCAGATGTAAGCCAGAAATCATCAGTGAATGCTTTTAGTTCTGCTTTTAGAGGAGAAGTTTTTGTTCCTAACAATAACAAAGCAACAAGTTCCCAGAAAAGTAACGTTTGACTCTCTGCAGTCTGTTCACGTTCAGATTAATGAACTGAGCTTGTTTTTTCAGTAGTTGCTCTAGATTAGGAAAATATTCCAAGAAGCGCAGGGCTTTTTGTTCTAATAGGCCTTAATCATTTTGTCCTCTGCAGGTACATGGCCCCAGAAATCCTGGATGAGACAATCAATATGAACAGCTTTGAGTCATTCAAGCGGGCAGATATCTACTCGCTAGGCCTGGTGTTGTGGGAACTGGCCCGAAGATGCTCTATTAGAGGTAACTTAAATGATGCGCACACATGCAAAACATACAGACAATCATTTATTGATATTTAAAAAAAATATTTAATACAGAAGTCATCTGCAAAACTGCTCTGTGTCATTAATGGTACATACATGAGCACTGATGAATCTGTTATCATACCAATAACAGCCAAGCGTTGTTTTGTGTGCTGTGTCAGCCTACACTATTTCAGGGTGGTTTATATCCTTGTTTCTCAGTACTCTGAACATTATCAGTCTTGTGCATCATTAAAAGCATGATAAACAAAATGCCTGTCTTTGTCTTTTTCACAGGACTTCATGAAGATTACCAGCTGCCTTACTACGACCTGGTGCCTTCAGATCCGTCCATCGAAGACATGAAGAAAGTGGTGTGTGATCAGAAACTGAGACCCAACATTCCTAACCAGTGGCAGAGCTGTGAGGTGAGATGGGAAGGTCTCAGTATGTCTGATGTATCATCACCGTGTAAAGCAACTGATGCTATAATGCTAACTTATCACTAATGTGTGTAAAGTCAGATACAAAAGAAAATCAGACATAACATGCCATATGCTTAAAGGATCATTTTATTTAGATTTTTATCAGTACTTTTATCACCCTAGTTTGTGCTGAACTGAACAAAACAAATTAAACTTACTAATGAACTGGAAACAGAAACAGCCATTTGAACTGTGATGTGGTCTGTTAGCTTAGGAAAAAATTAACTACATGATAACAATCTTTGAACTTTACTGAGTGAAATGATTCGATTCAGCAGTGATTCATAATTTCCATCTCTATTCTGTAGTTTTAGGCATCCTTTAGTTCTGATACTACCCACGGTAATCGGATGTGTGAGTATTTGATTTGGTAACTTTG
Organism: Thunnus albacares; assembly: GCF_914725855.1. Lineage (NCBI taxonomy): Eukaryota > Metazoa > Chordata > Actinopteri > Scombriformes > Scombridae > Thunnus > Thunnus albacares. The sequence continues at coordinate 17,076,770 of NC_058116.1, forward strand.
AGACATTAAGTCCAATGAGGCAAGAAACATGAACAGTCAGATGAGGCTATAAACAAATGATTAGTTTGATTATCTAAACCACTTTAATTGGAGGTAAAAACAGAAAATGATCACACCTGAAATGTAGATAATAATCCCTCATTGCATTGGAGAACTGTGAAATCTGTGCAAAAAATTGCATTTAGAAAACGTGCAATGTTTCTGTGTGAAACAGAAAGTATCAACATTTTTCTTGGACTCAGCACCTGGAAATGAAAGATATGCATGAAAGATCACCCTGAAGTTTGTTTAAAGCTTATTTGATTGTCTGACTGCTTGTGTTTCTTGCCCTACCGTACGTTATTTTAGCATTTATTATTTAACATTCCCAGATCTTAGCAATTAATTTGATCAATCCAATGTTATTCTTACAGATTGAAATTATGGCCAAAATTACAAAAATACTATCCAAATTGTATGAAACCAGAGTTTGTTTTTAAAGCTTACAAACAGTAAGTTTAGGATGGAAGAGGTCAAATCTTCACAGTTATGATAACACAGGAAGGACGACACTTTCCCTACATCGACCCCACAGTCTCATTGGTTGGTTGTGTTTCTACTCATTTCAAGCCATGTACAGGAAAAAATTCTGGCTACCTTTGTTTCTGATATTTTGATGCATAACACTGGTCATTTTGTCCTCCATATAAAATCTTAATCCAAAAACTTCACATTAACTGCACAAAACAAAGAGAGAGACTAAGTTGCTCATTTTTTAAAAAACTGTCAGCGGGAGATTCAGTGTACATATAACTGAATCTCTTGGTATTTATGTTCAAGGTGAGAAGCTGCAACTTAAGTCTGCTGTCTAAATTTGGTGACACACGCTTTTATATAAATGATATGTTTGGGTCTCTTTGTTGACACACCAGGCTCTGCGTGTGATGGGCAAACTGATGAGAGAGTGCTGGTACGCCAACCCCGCTGCTCGACTCACTGCTCTGCGGGTCAAGAAAACCGTGGCTCAGCTGTCCGTCATCAAGGACGTCAAAGATTAGTTTGATTTGTCGCCCTGCAGATCAGCATTGGTGCAAAAAGACGAACTGGGAGCAAACAAGGGAGAAACTGCCTCTCTAACTGCCTGAGGCGGCCCTCTTCAGGAAACGACCACAACGTTAACAGTCAGAGCGCTTATTCAGGTTGTTGTCGGTGCCAAAGTATTGTAGGAGGTGTCTGTGGCAGCTTTACACATAGACACCGATAATGTATGTTGGTTATTTGAACCAAACATCTGAACTTTTGGTAGGAAGAGCCATATCGAATGAAACATGTTTTATTTTGCTACCTCGGACATTTAAGTGCCCAAAACATAAAAGTTGCACATTGTGATGTTTTTGTGCCATATCATGTAGCAAACACAGTATTGTAGTGTGCTGACTGACAATCACAAAGGATACTGGATAAGATACCCTAACCGGTTTTTAAATGACTCACATACAGACTGTACCTGATCATTTGTACTTCAAAGTGTTTTAAGTGCTTTTGCATAGTTATTACTGTACTATTGTAGATAAATGGTTTGATGAAAGCTCTGTGAATCGAAAGGTTACTCCACATTTAACAGGTGTACAGCTGTGCATTTCCTAGTGGAAGAGATCCTTAAGCTACATATATCTTAGTGGATTTTTACTGTGATCAGCTTCTGATTATTGATTTTTAGCAACGCAGCATGGCTCTATATGACAGGTGGTCCACTGGTTGGTTGATCTGTTGGTCCAAATGCCTCGACAAGTATTTGATTTTAAGATCAAGACTCTTGGAACAGACATTCATGTTCCCCTGAGGATCAGTCTGAATCCAGTTGATGCTAATGAGAGCTAAACCTGACAAGATGAGTTAAATTATTACAGCAAACCATTTTGATTTAGGTAACAGCTCTACTTTTTTCTGGCACTACCATCAGGCCAAATGTTGAATATTTTGACTGAACAGTGGTGAAAAATGCAAATCTGTCTACATATTTTTACAGCCTCATGGGATCGGTAGACACAGACGTTTTAGTCTTGTTCTTTATGTGAAGAGAAGTAAAGCTATGAACTACTGTAAATTTTGCACATTTAAAGCTTTCAGTAGCTGCTTTCTGACAGTTGAATGCTAGCTTGTTAACAATCAAAAGCTCATCCATGAATGTAAAAATATTTGTTTTATTTTGCTTGAATATATTTATTCAAACTGGAACTGGAATCATATTACAAATTCTACAACCTAAACTACCCCAAGCAAACATCAGTAAAACAACACATTCAGTTTCACTATTGTTAACATTGGGTCAAGGTGCTGTTTGTGTTTTTATAAACAGGGAAATTTAGCAAATCATGTATTACATCTTTATACAAATATATAAAGATAAACAATACACCGAACAGAGAAGAAGAAGCATAGAAGCAAATGTAGGACAATAGCATATTGTGCATTGGTAGCAAATCATCAGGAAGAGAGTACAGATTTTAGATGATGGGTGCAGATATGACGACCAATGACTGTCAGACAAGGGAAAGCCCACATTGCTACATCTGTCTCCCATGTGGACTTGTATTCACCCACATGAATGCAGATGTGCCTGTGTGTGCATGTGTATGTGTTTCATATCATGTAAAATGATTGTGTAATTTCATTGTAGTGTTTGTGAAACTGGTGCTGTGGAGAAAACTTTCCCCTGTTTCATATCCATTGCTTTTTAATTCATGTCTAGCTGTATATTTTCAGTTAATGTTTACTTTTTTTTTTTTTAGTTGCTAAGGCAAGTGACATATTTCCATATAGCTTACTTGTATCAGTGTAGGTATCCCCCTGTTATGAAGGTTTCAGGATTACTGGATGATACATGTAGCATCAGCAGTGTTGCCTCTTGAAGATAAGCTAATGTACAGGAGCCTGTTGCTATCCCGGCAATATATCAGTTCATGTGCAAATGTTCATGTTTTTTTTGTCAGTGAAATGATTAGATGTCCTCAATCATTTAATCATTTGACTTTATGTTGCAAAGAGTACAGATAGGAAATATTTAAAATGCAGTATTAAAGCGTCGAGCTCTGCCTGTGTCCATTGAAAAAAAAAAACCCTACAATATATATTTTTTTATCTGAAGTTGAATCTATGCTGACCAAGATTATATTTTGTCCATTGTGTCATATCTGCTTCTCCAAGAATCAGACAGGTGACCCAGAGACAAATGGAGAGTGATTGTTAAAGAATATAAAAAGACTTATCAGTCACTCCAGAGAGGAGTGATCACCATGTGCAATTTCTGTCTGTATTTTATGACATAACTGAATATTCACAAATGTGATATTGCTTTCTTAAAACAAGATCCATTTTTGATTTTTAAACCCTCTACTTACTTAGATCTATACATCTGATTTATGTAAAACTGTTTTCTGTGGTTGCTCAGATGTGGATGTAATACCATTGCATCATATCTTTTCTTTTGCACTATTTATTCTGTATAGAAATACTGTAAGTGATATCAGTGGGTCAATAAACAGTTTTTTTATGGAGTGGACTGTTTTAATTTCTTTGATTTAAGATAAATTGTTTGTGCTTTAGTATAAAATATGTCACATTACTACTACTTGGGTTTCGAAAACACTGATTGTGCAGAGCGGTGCATATTACCATATGCAGATCAGCATTTCCTGGTAAAAACCAAAGTGAAAAACGGGTCATTTTATCTCTTGTCACACATTTAGCTTAACTGACATGACTCATCTCCGCTGTCTCTTGTGCCATTCTATTATCTTACACTGTTCGTGATATGGATATGACCGTTAGACCGCAGAGACAGACGTATAACTCTGAGGCCATCAGCACTTTGTAGATGAGTCAGCACCTCAAGATTGTGCTGTGAATTGCCTTAATGTTTACTGTCATTCAAGACAAGCTCACACGGGAGATTTTAGGAACCATTTTGAAAATTTCCCCTCATCTTAATTTGAGCTTTTTGACAATTCAAGACTTTATCAGAGATCCTCACATATTACAGAAGCAATGATGAGAGTGCGTCCATATGCTCTTTCTGTTGTTTTTCCTTCTTTTATCAAGCAGCAGGCGAGTGCATGGGCTGCTACTAGTAATGAGAACAAAACTGATGCTTTTAATGCTTGAAAAATGGGGAATGTGGATTTGTAATGTCCTGGTGAAATGGGACATCTGAGTTCCAGACAGTCTCGTGGTCGCTTGGCCAACAGTTCTGCTGAGGGTCAGTGGGGCAGAGAAGGATTGCTGTGAGGCAATCTGCTAGTTAAGGAGTCTTTTAACTGGGTTCATATACTGTAGATCTAAGTAAAATGACCCTCTGATTTCCTGGTCACACCAGAGTGTAAAAGCCTTTGTGCAGATTAAACAAAGTACGATTTGAAAGCATGGGTGTGGTAGTAGGCGAAGGTTTGTCCACTGTGGTTAAGTTTTCTTTAACTCATCGGCCATTGTCTCTCTGACTGCTCTTTTGATCCAACCATGTCTGATGCCTTCGGCCCAATGACCCATGCTGTCTGCTCAGGAAGCGTGACACTGGCCTCAAGCTAAATCAGCCTTTTGTCTCCCTGCTTGGCAGAGCACAGGACTCAGGCTCAGACTGAAGCTTAGCCCATTGAGAAACTGAGAGTGAGAGAGGCTGGAAGCAGGTGCTGATAAAGGGGTGAGGTGGCAGTTTCACATGCATTGCTGATTTCTGACCATAAATCGAATTGCTAAGACTGCAAAAGAGAGAAGGGACTATTTGAAGGGGGATTAATAAGAAAAGTTTGAACATCCTCCTTCTCTCTTTTCTTTTCAAACCAGCAGGCCAGACATTCTCAAGAAAAAGAAGAACAAAAGTTAAATGAGGTGCACAGGAAAGTAGGTATGCGTGTCTACGATTTGCAGATGCAGGTCCACCACAACCATCACATGACGTGGATTTCCGCTTTGACACATTTTGCTCTTAGAGCACAGAAGGGCAGGGCCACACAGTCATTGAAGAGCTGCTGCAGCAAGACATGATGGTGCTTTGAGGACTACTCTAGCATACAGTCCATCATGAATTTCAATGGACTTCAGCGCCAGAGCAGCCAAGAAAATCACATTCTGGATAATACTCAGAGGAAGAATAAGTCTTTGTGGCACAGGCGATCACTGAGGGGAAACAGTGACCGACACCGGCAGAACACAGGCACTCTCTCCAGAGTAAACAAGGTGAGACAATAACTCAACTATAATATACTGTGTAATGTAGTGTAGAGTAAGCATGCACACTTCTGCAATTTAAATCAAATATCATGTAACACATAAAAACTTGATCATAGCTGAGATTTTTGTTTTGAGATTGCTTCATACTTAGCAGCCGTTCACCACCAACTGTGTATCCACAGAACAGCAGCACCTTGTCAGTGGCCAAAAGCCTTTTAACAATTTTAATCTTTTGAGCTAACATTATAGGATCAACATGTTCTCACACAAAACAACTTCTGTAATTGACTGAGAGGTTTATAACTCATATATCTATTATATTGTTTTAAAGAGGTATTTGCATTTCTCCATTTGCAGACCATACAAACTTCCACCAATTCACTGGTTGACTACTCCGACCCACAAAGGTAAACATATCAGATTTGATGTGCAATTTATCATACAGGTATGGCATACAAATACATGAATAATACATTTTTTGTAAATCAGATCCTAAAGTATTTATTTTCTGTCTGTTCTCTTTTGCACAGAATCACAATTACACTGGAAAAGCAAGACAATGAAACATTTGGTTTTGACATTCAGGTAGGTCTCATCACATTTCATCAACATTAAGATAAGGCACAGATATTGTCATTTGCAGTCTGCTCTTTATTCAAAAGGGGGTTTTTTTTGTGCAAAAGTATTGTCTTGACTGCTTTTGTGACAAAGGTGTCTCTTGTTGCAGACTTATGGCCTGCAGCTGAGGAACAGCTCTTCAGTAGAGATGTGCACGTTCGTATGCAGGGTGCAGGAGGACAGCGCTGCTGAGAGTGCTGGCCTGACCGCAGGTGAACCACTCACATCCTCCCTACATAGGCGTTCACACACATACAGAACTGTTGGACCTTATTTTACCTCTCTGGTGTACATAGAGTGACAGATATGTCACTTACCACACATGTACATGTTCCATTTCCAGCCACCTACGCAGACACACACTGATGCAGAAGCACAATGCAAAGCCATGTTGTCCTCTCAAAATTGATTAGTTCCTTCTTTTGTGTCCTCATTTATTGTAGGAGATGTTATCGTCACCATCAACGGGGTCAGCATTGAGGGTTTCTCTCATCAGCACGTACTTGATCTGATAAGAAAGTCAACCAATAATCTAAAGTAAGTGATAGAAATGATAACCTCCCAGACTGTCATGCTCATACAACAAAGCACAACAGAGGACAAATCATCTGCATTGAAATATTTATCAGCAAAATCAAGCAGAGTATTTTCTGGCGAACGTGCATGCAATTATGTGTTTGTCATTCCAGGATGGAGACTGTATGTGGGAGTGTGGTGAAGTTGATCGAGCTGGAGAAGAAGATGAACGCGCTTAAGGTATGTCTCTTTGACCCCCCCCATGTTTGTTGTTGACATACTGCAGCTGTGTGGCTGTTGCAGGCAGCCTACAAACAGTTGTGTCACTGAAACCATACAAACTCAGCTGGTAATAATGAAAGAGCAAAAGCTGCAACACCACTGTATGAGAGCCACACTACATGAGCATTGTGTGATTTAAAATGAAACAATATCTTTGTGTGTAAATATTCTGCATGCTTAAACTGGGAGATTGTGGGTACCTGTGTAACCTTGATGTTTTTGCTCTTACAGCATTCACTACATGAGAGATTGATGGAGCTGCAAAAGCTCACATTACAGGAACAAAGACTAACGCGAGGTGAGAAGTTTTTTCTCAGCTGTCCCACCACAGCACTTCCTTTCTCACAGGGGCTGTCATCTCTCAGAAATTACACTTTTTTATGATGTGAAATGGACTGTAAACTTGACATAAATTGCATGAAGGACTTCCCCTGAAAAAATGAAGTGAGAAGCGCTGCTGACGAATTTCCTGCTGCACGCATCTTGTCAGCTATAGCTTTTACTGACAGGGTCTCTACTTTGTTATGTTTCCAGGTAATTTGAATGACAGCATTCTCCGCCTCTCAATGGACTCTTCAGGATCTCTGAACTCCCCCAAAGGCCACCGTGGCCTCCGTTTATCAAGTGACAGTAGCTACAGGAGCATGATGACTGATGACAGTGACCTGGCCAGTGTGTTTGGGGATCTGAGCTCACCCGGCCCCTGCAGCGCAGCCAGCACCAATGAAGATGGCTGCTTCTTCACAGATTTTCCTACACAGAGCATGTCCAGGAGGTTTTCATCAGGCTCCAGCAATCATCATCAAGCCCTCAGCCGCTCCAGCAGCTCCGGTATGGCTGGCAGCAGCGGCTCCCTCTCTCCTTGCTGGGATGAAAAAAGGGTCTCCTCCTTGTTTGGTACCCTGCCCAGGAAAAGCAGGCGTGGTAGTGTTCGAAGACACATCTTCAAGTTAATTCCTGGACTCCAGCGATCAGTTGAAGAAGAAGACATGGGAACAAACTCTCAGTGATTTGTTGTTCTACATGATACTAACGGTTGACAAGGTTTCTCTCATGTTCTGAACAATTTGCAGACAGAAAAAGACACTGTAATGTAGTGTTTCCCACACTTTGAAGGTTGTGTTAATCCTTTTAAGAATACGTTTTTGCCTTTATGGGAAAACAGAGACAATGGACACTTCAGTGCTTGGCGTATGTCAGTACCAAAGTTTTCTCAAGAGGGTCTTGAGCCTTTAAGGCGAGCCTGCCTGGCTCAACATTTGGCTTGGACTCGTGGTGGCACAAAAGCATTATGAAAATGTAAAATGTTTTTCCTTTCAACAAGTGTTTGAATGAATGGCATGCATAACACGCTGCAGATGAGATTATGTATCCTACTAGCTTGAATGAAAAATGTTTTTTTTCTTTATGCCATAATCACAGAATGTGATCAGCATTAATCTCTGCAGTCTGAGCTGCAGTAAATGTATTCATGTAGCAATATGAATTTTGAGATTAGACTATGGTGAACACATTCAGGTAATCAAAACCAAAACCAACACTGTATAGATAGCTGCTCAGCTGAAAACAGGATGTGGGTGCGAGAAGTACTACTTTACTATTTTCATTTCCAAAATCATTTTCAGGCTGTATATAAGTTATTTTCAGGTGTTCAGAAAACAAAAACATGTTTTTGTAAATTCTGAATGTACTGTTGTATGTTTTACTTTCAGTGGCAAGACAATGTAATTGTGCATGTTGACTTATGCTTTATCTTTTCAAACCAAGATAGTCTGTATGCAGGAGACAATAAATGTACAATAAATTTGTGAAGTTTTGTAAACCCAGCACTGTTTTTCTTATAATATATAATAACGCAAACTAATTTTAAAGTTATAATTCAAACAAGAAAGGTATGGCTTATTAAAGAGGGAACTAGACTGAAGATTTTAATTTAATTTACTAATAAAAAGAAACAAACATTTTCAGAGGTGCAAGAGTTTGAAGCTAAAACAGAGTAGAAAACCCACACATTTCCTGTAAAGAGTCACACCTCGTTGGTTTCCTCCTGCTGCTCGAGACAGACAGACGGAAAGAGAGAGAGAGAGAGACAGAGAGAGAGAGAGAGAGTGAGAAAGAGAGAGAGAGAGAGAGAGAGAGAGAGAGAGAGAGAGAGAGAGAGAGAGAGAGAGAGAGAGAGAGAGAGAATATAATGGTTTGTTAATCCAGTGGATTAATTTTCTGATGCACTTTATTTTAAAGCTGAAAAAAGTTGGCAAATTTTTGCATGATCTCCTACTCTAGCCTTAAAAAAAAGTATAATCATTTATTATCCATACCAACATCTTAGACATTTTAAAAGTAATTATTAAGGAAAGTGCTGATTTGAACGTGTCTGTTTAACATACTGGAATATTACATCAGCATTTCAGGTACATTACTTAAGATCTTAAGGTCTTTTTGCAATTTAATCTCAAGACATAACAAGATTAAGCTACAGGACATGCGCAAAAACACATGTGCAGTAAAATAAAGTAAACCTATAGGAGAATGTTAATCCAGATTAAAAACATTACAGAAATGAAGGTGGTCATCCAGCAAAGATTAAAGAATCAGTACAATCACTCCATATGCAAATGCCAGAGTCACAAAGAACCTTTGTTGGGCCAACAACAAAAACCCTGTTCTTCATTGATTCAACACGCACACAGAATTACATGGTACAAGCACAAGAGAGTATACTAGAGAGCTTGACCTTGCAGCACAGACTGAAATGCAGGATGGATTCCCTCTTTGCTCCGACAGTGTAGGATAAGAAGTATTTTGCTAACACACTTGGAATGCTCTTCTGAAGCAGCAACCAGACGATATAACAATGCCAGGCCTGAGGCTGTTTGACTTTTGATTCAACAGAGGATCTGCAAAAAGCAACTACAGTAAGAGCATTGGGGCAGTTGGACTATTGTCAACATCATAGAGGAAAGAAAAGCAGACGCATGGAGATGGAAAAGAGCACAATGCTTTCAAAGGCCCTGAGACTCACAGAAGAGGAAGACGCAATGGCATCCCAAGTATTGGAGATCATTGGTGGGATCAGTCTTGAGGCCCTTCAGACCCTGGAGGAGCCTGAGGACAGAGATGTGTGGTCACTAGAGGAGGGGGATGACTCTGTGTTCTACAGTGACGAGGACCAAAATCATGAGGACATAAAAACAAAGATAGCCTTTGATTTTGGTGTTAATGGGTGCCGGCGTCTTGTTAACAGTGAGGCCACTGATGAACCTATCCCACAGGCAGAAGATGATCCAGGAGCAGAAGTCAGTACTGACCTGCAAAATTCAGAGATGGAGAGGGAAGTTACTCCGCAGGTCATTCTGACTGAACATGAGGAGGAAAGCGAAGAACCCCAGACACCAAATATTGAACCGATGAATCAATCAGATCCTGCAGATCCAGGAGCAGAGGGCAATCCAACCCCAGAGAAGTCAGTGAGCACCTGGGGAGAAATTCTGCAACTTAACGGCACAGTGGCAGACATGCAAACACAGCCTGGACAGAATATATCATCAGGGGAAGGTAAGAGGAATGTAGTATTACACAATCTAATCAATTTCGAGAGTAAGGATTTTATTTACAGAATACAAAAGATGTATTTTCCTTTCTTTACTTTTCAGAGAATCTACCAGTTGAGGTGTCGGAGGCACAAACATCAAATCTTGAACCCTTTGATGTGTCTAATGAGGAGAGTTGTATGAGGCTGAGTGGGGAACCAGAGGCCCCAAACCAGATGTCTAGTGCTGAACACCTGATGTCAGGTGATGGTGACAGGGAGCCAGAGCAGGACCACAACTTGCATGTTCCTGCAGGATCCCAGCAAGAACCCAGTCCGGGCCACTCCACTCTGCCGTGGAAATCCAGCCCCGACCACCACAAACCCTTCAACCACCTCACCTCCTCCAAATACGGCACCGTGTCCTACCGTAAGATCCGCAGAGGAAACACCCGCCAGAAGATAGAAACCTTTGAGTACATGATCATGAATTTGTAAGAATAAAAACTGCCTGGACATGATGCATAACATAAAATTAACACTAAAGGAAACTGACTGTACATCTATGCCATATGGGAACCAGTTTTCACATCTAAATTTAACATCAACTTGTAGATGGTATATGCTTATTGAAAATCCCTGATGTAACTCACAAGATCACACAAACCTTACATACAATGCCAAGACTAATAGGATTTCTATATGAAGAAGACTATTTATATCTGTTGTGTAACGTGATGGGAGATGAATGCCTATTTACCATCTCATATCCAGGAGGTATGTTTTTAATTGCAGTGGCTTTAAGAAGAGAAAATCTTGTTATGTAAGGCAGGTATTTGAACAGCAGATTAAATACATAATGTAAGAAGCTCAGGGCTTTATAATCCTACTAGCTATAATAACTAAGATGGTGGCTGGTATCAAGTTAACTGTCTTAACCTTTGGAGTACACAGGTAGTGAAACTATGACTGCAAGAATCGAGTGATACCTAAACATAAATATACAATACTTGTCTTAATGACTGGTGGATATAAAAAAAATGTATAAATAAAGAGATAAAGTCTTATTCTTAAGTCATTTTATTTCTACTTTCTTAGAAAATGCATGTTCATCCATTTGTGTGTAAGAGTTTGATAACAGCTTAGAAAAATCACAGCACAGGTTTATCGGGTGTTTTAGACCAACACTTCCCTCTAGTGAAAAAAAGAAATTCATACAGTTTCCACAACAAAAACCTCCAATCTATATAATGCAGCATTTAAAACCAGAGAAACAGCGTTTTCACCCAAGAGCCTCATGAAATGTAAAGTAGATGACATCTGGAAAAAGTACAGCAGATGTCTCACCAAAAATATGTGTTTTATACAAATTAGTAAATTCTAAATTACATGCAATATAACTCATTATTCAGTCCCAGCAGAGCAAACACAACCAGAAAATAAGTTTTTACATTTCAGATCTACGAGGCACTGTTAATCCTTACATCTTTGGCAGTGAAAAGATATTTTATACCACAAAACTTATCAGACGAATTGTTCTTTAAAGTACATTCACATGAAGCCCAGTTTTTAAAGCAATCATCTAAAAGGCACATGCGTGGTCTTTTCCCTAAATGCCAGAGTAGAGGAACTTTTCCAAAATAAGCACCCTCCAGACCAAACTTTCCTAAACAGACAGAGGATTCTGGCACTAGTGTTTAAACTCAAGCTCAGTTGAGGTTGATATAATAATAAAAAAAGGAAATCAAAAACATTGCACATCCCCACACCCTCTGCTTCACAGCGCACACACACACATATCACTGCCACCAAAGCGTTTCCCATTGTCTTTGGAGAGTCCTGTGTTGAAGCTGGACCACAGACTGTACTGTAGTATGAGGCCACTGATGGTATTTATTGCATGTTTGAACACTTAAAACTCATTCAGTCTCTTGACTGAGCGTGGTAATGTGTGAACTGCCATTTTTGGAAGGCGTTCACGGGTTCACAAGGGCTGAGGCGAAGAGTGTCACCCTGAGGCCCCGCCTCCAGGCACATGTGGCGGGAAACGAACTCCGCCATGAGGTGCTCCGCCTAGACAAAGACAAAACAGAGGATATAATTAATGTTCATTAATTATTAATTACCTTCTAAACCTGTGGTTCCAAACTTTTTTTTGTGGGACGTACCTCCACATCCCTTGACTTTTAGCTAATTATTTACACTGTTTACTTTTAGTTAACTATTTCACCTGTTTATCCATTAATTTTAGATAATTATTCCAACTTTTCATCCCGATTTCCTTTTGCCAATCACCCCCATTTGTAATCTGTTTGCACGTTTATTTTCCTCCTAAACACAAATGCATGGAAAAGTTTTTTTTTTAAGTCAAATTGTAATTTCTTTCTAATTTCACTTAGTAAAGTTAGTCCAAAAATCTTTCCATGTGCCCAGGAGTCACAGACACTCATTTATAAACTGACAGTTATACTTTGCTTCCAAGTGAGTCTGTTGTTGAAGCAAATCAACAGCAGACCAATTCTGTTGTCTTTCAGAGACCTAGAATTTCTAAAATGACAGAGTGGTGAAGGAAAGAAAAACAAATATGGTGGAGAAAGCAAATGGTACACCCAAGGTCAACCTACCAGTGCTGAGTTGGAGGATTTGTGGAACCAGCGGAGTTCAGACTTGACATTATCACATGATTTTAAAGTGATGCCACTTTCTTTGGTTTGGGGAGCGACACAAAGGTCCTGCTGGCGAAGATGCCTCATCCAGGTGTAGTTAAAGTGCTGACTCTGTGATATAAGAGAGAAATAGAGAGGAGCGACATAGAGGGAATAGTGAACAGCATGATATTAAGCTCCATGAAAAGTAAAAGATTTAAAAAGATGGCTCATTGGGGCTGCTCTGAATCCAAGACGACCACATTTAGAAAGTCTTGGTCTCATCTTGGACTCCACCCTTGTTTATCGTGGCTTGGGTCCTGTCTCGGAATCTGATTACATTTGTGCTGGTTTATGTCTATTCCTGGATATTTTTGTGTTATGCCCACCCTCGTAATTATCACAGTCATGAGGCCAGATCTGCATAACATGCATGTTTTTCTGAGCAACATTCCAATCTGTCAAATAAAGTGAAGCCTACCTGCTTGCTGAGATCACAGATCTCAAAGGACAGAGAGTCTTTCTGCAGACTGAGGCATTTTCTTAAGCCACGATTGAAGACCTACAGGGAAACATGAGATGATAAGTGTCAGGGGTGAAGCAACAGCACTGCCAACACTTGTTTACTAATTTGAAGTCATACATAAAAATCACAGTCTCTAGCCCTTTTCAGAAATGGAATACTAAATTGCTGTCAGATTAACGTAATGAAAGGGGCTTCTGTTTGGTTTCTCAGCACAGATAATAATGATGTTATGGAAGGAAGGCATTACAAACTTTGATTTGGAACTGATCAATTTGGGAAATGTGAATAAAGTTTAAGTGAAGAGCATTGTGTGCTGCAAGAGAGAAAAATGTACGATCAGGAGCATCCACTTACCAGGCCTTCAGCTTTGACTAAAGGAGCCTTCATATCGGGATACACGTTCTCCAGGTACCACTTGAAGGATTTGCATTTGAGCCTGTTCCTAAGCTCAATCTGCTCCGTGAGGTTGCCGATGTCAATGATCTTTTTATCCAGCAGGTGGTGGTAGCCGTGGCCATAGAAAAGGTCCTTGTATTCATCCAGCCAAACTTCAGCCACCCTCGCCAGGTTACGCTCCACTGTCTTCTGCCTGTCCTTGGGGAATTTGTAAGGGTTCTGTCCTCGGAAGATGTGCCCCACTCGAGAGCAGGGGATAATCTCTATTTCCCCTCCACACATCCAGATCTGTTCAAGCGGCGACATGTAGGATAATTTTAGGATTTGTGCTCATGTGAAAGAAGTTTGACAGAATTCCAGATATGACTAATATACCTTAAATGAAATCTCCATGTTCTCCCCACCCCACACATCCAGGCCGGGATCATAGGCACCAAGTTCATAGAAGTATTTTTTGTCTATGGAGAAAAGCCCTCCAGCCATAACTGGACATCTAAAAGATAAAAAAAGGAATAAAAGACATACAGTACATAAAAATAACAACTGAAGCTGAGTTTAAGCCAAGAATCATAAATAATCATAAATTAAAAATAACAGCATGGAAAACCCCTCGTTTTGGACTCTGCGTAGGTACCTGATGGGATCTGCGATGGTCATGTTATTCTTCTTAATATACTCGTCTGGTAACGCACTCCAGCCAAACACCAAAGGCCATTTGAAAATACCTCTTTGGAAGTTGTCAACCAGCATATAACTGAAAAGAAAGAGCCAGAACAGAAGCTCCAACATCATAATGACAACATGATCACATCTCATATACAGTATGGCTACTCTGCCACTCAAGTCACCTCATGTCTTTATCACTGATGACTTCAATGACTGGACAGGGCACCTTCTTGCGATCCAGATAGACTCTCTCCAGCAGAGGCTCCAGCCAGCCCACGTTACACTCCACGTGGGAGTCAAGGAAGGTAAGAACCTCGCCTAAGAGAAAAGCAAACATCCTGCTGCAGTTAAACAAATAACCATCCTTCTTATTAACAGTGAACCCCCTGTAACATTTATCAAAGAGTTTTTTGACAGAGTGTCGATTGTTTATGTATGCAAATAATAGCACAACAGCATATGGTGAGAGAGCAGATGCAAGTTTAACACTTGGCCGTTTCTCTTGAAAAATAATGTGCAACTCAGTGTTATTGATCTTGTGTTTCAGCCACTGTATTTATTACAAGGATGTTTAATATATAAATGAACGTTCACCATCTGTTACTTCATGCACACATCTGCTAAAATGTGTGCACTTGTGCAAATGAAGGTGCAACAAACTGTCAAGCAGTTTGGAATTGCAACATACAGAGACTGGATCACAGACTTCATGTACCGTTCCCCTATTTAATATGCATTTGTCTGTCAGTTTGGAGTTTCACAGACAGAGATGACTAAATCAAAAAGTGAAGATTAGACTGTTAATGTGTGTCCTTGTTCTAACTTTACAGCAGCAGGATGTTGACCTGAAAAATCTTGTTTGTTTGTTTTCTGTTTCCAGTTTTGCATTTTGTATATAAGTGTTAATAATTACCAGAGCTTGTTCACAATTTCATTGAATATCGTATTTGCTCATTTGCAAGTACCAGAGCTGAGATAACTATAAAGCAATATAACTTTTTAAACAGTGTTTTTTAATCCATGTCATATTGA
Organism: Thunnus albacares; assembly: GCF_914725855.1. Classification (NCBI taxonomy): domain Eukaryota; kingdom Metazoa; phylum Chordata; class Actinopteri; order Scombriformes; family Scombridae; genus Thunnus; species Thunnus albacares. The sequence continues at coordinate 17,092,185 of NC_058116.1, forward strand.
TTAGCGTGATACATTAGTCCATACAGTTACAGGCCTGTGCAGCAAGACATCACACATTTAAATTAAGCATCTATAGGTTTAGCCACTGACATCAGGCTTTGTGTATGATTAGATTACATGGAGGTACATCACTGCACCAAAATGTATATAATGAACATTCCTTTACACTGTGTGCTTTATTCAGCACCTTAATCACGTCACTCTCATACTATTCTCATAATTAACTTTAACCTCAGAGTTCAGGGGTACGATAATGTCACACGTTTTTACACATTCATGTGAATTCTGTTATTGTTCTTTTATATGGGTCATGTTGCCTCATGCACACCTCCATCACCTTTGTACATAAACTATACATTAAAAACATTTGTTACAAAAATGGTTCATCATTTACCTTTGGCTACGGCCGCTCCGGCCAGCCTGGCTCTGATCAGGCCCTGACGCTCCTTCAAGCGAATGATTCGCACTTTGGGAAACTGGGACATGTATTTATCCAGCTGCTCCTTTAGATAGTCTGCGGGAGTAAAAGTGAGTAGTGAAATTACTTTGTAGTTATTTGTCATTTTACAACACTGACAGCATTTAACACTCATCAATGAGCCTCATTGAACTACTGATGTAAAACTTATATAAACTTCTAGAAATCAAATCATTTTTGGGTCTCTAACAACAACTGAAGACTGTATCATGCTATGTGATGCCGAAACAACTGGAAGATTAACTGATTAGTTGATTGACAGAAAATTAATCAACAACTTTGATTAGAGCTGCTATGATTAGTCAATAAATCAATTAGTTGATTGACAGACAACGTATCAACTAACCAACTTTTTTTAATACTTGATTGATCATTTTTGGGTCATTTTTTAAGACAAAAGAAGAAGAAGAAAAAAAAATCTCAGATTCTAGCTTTACAATTTTGTCCGTCATGTTGTGTTTTCTATTGTGATTAATGGATAATGAAAATAATTGTTAGTTGCAGCCCTAATTTTGATAATTACTAAATAGTTCAGGTCATGCATTAAGTAAACTGTGGCACCAGCTTCTTAAATAGGAAAAATTTCTGATTTTCTTTGTTTTATATAACTGTAAATATTTGGACTATTTGAAGATGTCACCTTGGAATCTGGGAACTTGTGATAGATGTTTTTCACTGGTTTATATACTAAACAATGAATTAATTAATCAAAAAATGGAAAGACTAATCAGTAATGAAAATAATCATGAGTTGCAGCCCTGTTATTATGTTTATATAAAACTAAATATGGTAAAAGTGCCAGATGGGTGTTCAGTTGTTGTGGATTTCCATAACATTCAGTCACATGCTGTTTAATAGCCTAAAATCTGATTAATCATTATGAATTACCAAAAGTTTCAGCATTTTCATGAAAAAAACTACACTATTAGGCTATTTATCATTACTATTACTGTATTACTTTGCCTACCAATTATAGGCTTTAAACAGGGAACTGTATGAAGACAAGCACAAGTCCAGTGCCAGTAAATGTGATGTTTTTTGGGCATACTGGGCACTGCAGACAAGCCAAAAGGAATAAAATCATAAAAGCTCAGTGCTCTCTTTTGTCAGTAAGGGAAGTGTTTTGGTGCTTGCTGCTGTTGACAATTTTATCCTCCTGTGGAGACCAATTCAAGATAATAGGCTCTACTCGAGAAGCATTCAGAACACTTTTACCTTTGGTGCTGAAATCATCCACGAGAATGATCTCTTTGAGGAGGTGTGGCGGAGATCTGTTGAGAACGCTGTGCACAGAGCGCAGCAGCGTGGACCACACTTCATCCACGAAACAGAAAATCACACTGGTGGAAGGCAAGTCATCGTGGACTAGATTCTGCGCACACCTGGAAAACACGGCAAAAAAAAAAAACAGAGAGACAATTTAGCTTGTCAATCATAGCGATTTGAGATGTAATGTGTGCAGAAGAGACTCACATATCGGGCCTGGTGTCTGGAATGGCACGGTCCACAGGGATCTTGTCACTCAGGTAGACGTTAAAATGCCCTTCGTTCCATCTCCTCTTCACCTCTGCGTCTTCTTCGCTGGCAACAATCACCGCCTGGCCGAACTGGCCTACCGCCTTGGCATTTCTGGGAGCGTAAGTCAAATCCAGAGAAAGCACTTTGTGGACACCTGGTTTTCTGACAGCGGTGAAGTTATCCTTGGAGTCCTCTCCTGCTGGGAGCTTGATTGTAGGTTTCGACGGTTGTTTCGCCACATTCACATCAGACTTGACAAACTTCTTGACCTGTTTTTCCTCCTTTTTTATCTCAACCTCCTTTCCTTTTACATCCTTGTTTGGAGGTGTTGTTTTAACAGGGTGTGTCTCCTCAGCCTGAGGCTGGCTCACCTTTAAGCCAGTCTTCGGTTCATCCTTGACTCTTACATTTGTCTTTAAATCCTTTTTGTCCAGAGCATTTTTTATGGCATCTCCGGTTTTAATGAGTTTGTTTTCCTGAACACCAGGTGGCACTTGGGTTAAATTGGACGGCACTACAGGTAAAGTCACTTTATTAGAGCCATCTATGACTCTACTTTTCTCTAATTTTGGTCCATTCTGATCCAAATTTACTGCTTTTTTAGCAGGAACACCCTGCTTTGATGGGCCATTTTGCAGGGCAGCTCCCTCATTATGTTTAGAAACTACAGATTCAGAGTGGTCACTCTTGAGAAGCTTATCTCCTGCTTGTTGCAACATTTGGTCCCGTTTCTTCCCCCCCTGTCTGTACACTTGGGCTAGTTTGACACCTGAACTGAGTGGCCCTTTGCCCGCATGTGTCACAGCCAAGTCCACCCTCTGCACCGGGTGTTTAAACCCCCTTTTCACCAGCTGTGTCATCTTGGACTGCTGCTTGAAAACCTCCCTTTCTTTTATCACTCGCTCCTTCAAAAGCTGACTGTTCACGTCGTTTATTGATATGCGGAGTGCAGCCATGTCAAACAGCAGCCAAATGACGGAGGCAATGAACACAAATGCGAGTACCCTCCCACTGCCCCTCAAGTATCTCCTAACTTTCATCATTCTAAGGTTTTCTCTAAAAAAGGGAACATATAGAAAATGTCAAAGTATCATAGTGAGTGGGCCACTACCGAGTTGTAGGCAAGGTTTTCTTAACTTTGGAGAAGTTAGCTGCCTGCGTGGCATGCTAGAAATATTGCATGGAGCAGCAGCGGCAGTCAGTGTTGACAGTCAGAAATATACAGCAGGCTGTAACACCCGCGGCCCAGCACAAAGCTACACTGTAAAGTTATGTTGCCATACCGTATCCTTCCCGTCTTCTGCAACCGACCAGGGACATTATCATAGTCTCGCAAAATCCGCCGACTTCCTCCTGGCTGAGAGAAACTTTGCCAAAGTTCCCGGTTTCTTCGCTAAATGTCCACGCCACAACTTTAAGTGACACACTGCTTTGTATGAGGACGTAGCTGCCGACTTCCACCTTATCGGTTTTCTCTGATTGGACAAATGTATGCAGGCAAGTCTCGGCCTACACGGAGCTGACGAAAAGTTCATCGTGAATACTGCAGGAAGTGTGGTGTTTCACCTTCAAAATCATGCATGTATTATCTTATAATGCAACCATGTTCAAATTAAAGCCTTCAGCGTGCCAATTTAGATAAGATGTTAAAGGACTGGATCACACTTTTTCAAGTCAGTCTTAAAACATCAGTTTTCTTGCTGTAATGATTTATCCTGTTCATACTAACCATTAGAAGATCCATTCATAATGCACTTACAATGTAAGTGATGGGGGACAAAAGCCACAAGCCTCCTTCTGTGCAAAAATGTGTTTAAAAGTGTATCTGAAGAGGTTTTCCTCGCTGTAATCATTCCTCCTGTTCATACTGGCTGTTAAAAGATCCCCTTCAAATGTGCTTTCAATGTAAGTGACGGAGGCCAAAATCTGTGTGTCCATGCAGTCATTTTGTGAAAAAGTGCATTTAAAAGTTTATCTGAAGCTTATATGAGGCTTCAGCAGTCTGAGTTAGTCATATCAAGTGGATATCTGCTACATTTAAGTCTTTTTAGCATCAAATTTCCTCTTTGTGTTTCCCCAGACAGCGTTTCCCTGTTGAGCTGCGGTGGAAGTATACAGGGACTGTGGCACTAAAAAAACTGTAATGTTGAAAGATATCTACTGGATGTGACTAATATGGGCGGCTAAAGCTTAATATTAGCTTCTGATAAACTTTTCAATACATTTCTGTACAGAAGGACCTGTATGGACCCCCATCACTTACATTGTAAGTGCATTATGAAGGGATCTTCTAATGGTCAGTATGAACAGAAAAAATAATTACAGCAAGAAAAATCTATTTTAATGTTCATTTGGACACCTGACTGTTGTTTTAAGACAAACTTGAAATTGTGAACTTGTCCTTTAACCATAACTTTACTTTGTAGGTCTTAACCGGAAGCGATTTCTTAACTCACTCGTGTCTGGACAGCAAACGCACCGTGAGCAGCACGTCAGCAGAGTAGCAGCAGCAGTGAGCTCCTTCTGTGTGTCTTCACCGGAGGCGTTCAGGTGCAGCGTTGAGCGTAGGTCACCCGCGTGTTGAAAGCGCTCAGATCTCAATACACACGGAGAAAAATAGACTTGAAGCTTAAATTAACGCTTCAGGTCGCGGTTTAGCCCGTGAGACGCGGCCAGCCTGCACGGAGCCGGTGCAGACAGCTGCATTGATTATACCTGTTGCGTATGACGTGCGCGTGAAAAACGCGTCTGACGCGCTTGCTGTGTGTAGACACGCGGTAACAGTTTGACAGCTTTGCATTTAAGTTGGCAACAAGTAGCAACTGCTCAGTAGTAGCTGTCACAGATGTGGGGTGAGCACAGACGTTTATTGTTTGTTGTACTTCCTGTTAAGAAAAGTTGTTTTAACACCATGATGTCGAATGGAGGCAAGCTTAACCTGCACAATGAACTGACACTTAACACACCTCAAAGAGTTGCATAACTAGCTTTACCACTGTGATGAATCAGGAGCGTATGTGTGCTGTCGACATACACAGTATATGTATTTGTGTTTCTCCATTTAAACCACAATTCAAACTCTGGTTAATCAGACTCAAAGTTGTCACATTAAAAAATGTCGAAATAGCTTCAACTAAAGATAATTTTAAGGGCTAACCCACGGCTATTTGGGATATAATTAGATTTTTATATATCAATCAAATAGTCAAAAACAATACTAATTGTTTGACCAGCAGTTAACTCAAAGTAGGATATTCAATTTAAAGGCCTATTACTTATTATTATTATGTTTTAATCATGAATTTATGGTTCACATACTGGGACAGTTTAGGTTGAGGTTTACTTTAACAACAATATATTTTAAAATATAACATATCAGACTTTGTCAGGGATAGAACGATACAGTCCTGGACTTATTTCCATTGTTGTCTCCAGTGTTTTCAGTTACTGCTTAAAAATGTGACTGTTTGACAAATTGGAATCATAGGCCTGTTTTACTATTATTTCTGTAAAATATTACTGTTGTACACAGGATTAAAAACAATTATTTTAAGGTTATTTTAATTATTGATTAATTTGCTAATATTTATTATAGGCATAATCATGAATCACATTAATCATTTAATCTATAAGTCAAACAACTGTAATAAACATGTTCATTCAGTTTGCCAGAGTCTGCAATGATGTTAAATGTTGACGGTTGTTTTGTCCAACCAACAGTCCAAAAACCCAAATATATTCACTTTACTGTGAAAGAGGAAAAACAGGAAATCCTCCCATTGAAGAAACTGGAACTAAAGAATGCTTGGTTCAATATTGTTGCAGATTAGTTTTCTGTTGATTGACTAATTGATTAATCAGCTAATTGTTTCAGCTCCAATTTATGTGTTTTCTGAATTCTATTTTCGTCCCTGTATTAAAAGACACAGCAGGTTTCAGTCAAGCTATGATGTGTATGTGAATCTAACAATAACCCTGCAGCACTTTCATATTGGTGACTATTTATGCACTTGTTATATAAATTACTGTTTCACCAGTCTTTGGTAGCAAAATATGCACACATCCAATAATTGAAAATCTATAGATTCCCCAATGAACATTTAGAATAATCAATATTATAAAACTTCCCTAATTCTAACACACAGCACATTTACACACACATGTACAGGCACACATGTGCAATCACATTTGTAAAACCTGTGTTACTGCAGCCATTAGGCAGTGATTAGTGAGGGCGACGACAGGTTTTCCTCTTCATCAACAGACCCTCTCCTGGGAGTCCCATTGGCTCCATCCAGCCTATTAACAGTCCCCAACATGAGGAGGGAGGGGGAGTGGTACCTCCCATGGTGGCTGCCCTTAGCCACACTACACACGGTTTCATTAGTGTGTTAGCTAAATGATTGGCCTCAGGATAGCCCCCGAGCCCTGCAATGCATGTGTTAGCTTATATGTTCCATCCACTGGGCAATTTATTCATTTATTCACCCATTTCTACATTCACACTCAATGATGGCATCATTTGGTAAATTTGATTGTATTTTCTCTAAACTGAACGGGCACATGGTTGGAAAAAAACACTTGCAATACAGAGGCGACGGAGCATATAGCAGTGAAAGTCAATCACCGGTGTGTAATTACATACGATTTAATTCATAGTGACGTTACCTGCAGTGACACAGTGTGCACACTTACAGGTGTCTGCATTGCTCTTGAATACAGAGCTAAAATGATTAGTCGGCAACAATTTTCATATCTGTTTAACTGTTTTAATGATTTTCCAAGCAAAAGTGCAACAACATCTGTTGGTGTGAGTTTTGCAAATGTGAAGATTTGCTGTTTTTCTTGTTTTTAGATGATGTTAAATTGAATATCTTTTGGTTTTGATTTGTTGGTCAGACAAAAACAAGCCATTTGAGGACACCCTCTTGGGTTCAGGAAAATTGGGTTTTTCTATATAAAATCTATGCATTATTTGAGAAAACAGTCAGCAGATTAATCATTAATAAACATAATCAGTAGTTGCAGTGCAGGAAGTTTTTTATTTGACCCATCAGTGTAGATAGACCTCCAGAGCTTCTCTGAGGAAAAACTGTCTCTAACTGTCGTTATAAGGCCATTACAACCTGAAAAAACACTTGATAACAGTTCTTTGTGAGTAGAGATTATTACTCTGCCATTTTGAACTGTGGGGTATTCTTTCACTCTGAAATCACAAATGCTTCAGTGACGGAAGACTTTTTTCTTTTTTTTTTAGCCAGTAACTCTTACTGACTGATTGCATGTAGAGCCTGTTGACCTCAGCATGATAGTCACAGCTAAAATGCCACCTCTTTTAGAAATACTGTTGTAATTGACATGTAAGTGCTTGCTGAATTAGCTCAATCATAGTGTCTTATAAATGCTCACAGCTCCAGTAGTCTTGAGTTTTAAGAGCAGTGAGTCAGCCTGACAAAGTTCAACACTTTACACTAGCATGAAAAAAAAATAGTAACCATTTCTTTTATAATTGACATCTGTGACATAAGCTGTCATGACGTCTCCTATCAAAGGGATTATAGAAAATTGAGGCAAATGGAATTCTTACATTGACACCGGCATGTGTAAAATGAGCTAAATGTACTTGTATGATATCTTTAGAACATGTTAATTAGACCCTGGAATTAAAATTACAACAGTTGGTCTGTGTAATTTACATAGAGGTCATGTTGTGCTAATATGGCACTCGTTGAAACAGACAGCCAGCAACAATATGGTTAAGTCTGACCCACTGACATTTTCAGCTCCAAATTATGCACATTGTGTGTATTAAATTAATTAGAGAATTCATTAAGAATTGTGGCTCGCGGAAACGAATGTAATATTTAGTTATGTGATGTAATTTTCTTTCATTGTTAAAGCTAATTTGTTTCATAACAGTTCCTGCGGTAGTTTCCCCCCCTGTACTAACTATGATGTATGTAATTTGTTAGCCATTTAATTAATTATGATTAGAATTAGTGAATGTACAGCTTGTTTTGACAGATGGTTCCCATCAGGGAGACCTTTGCACAATTAACTTATAATCAATTACATCCCCCCCTTTTTTTTTAATGTTTGTTACATCTTGAAGTTTGTGTGGAAAATATCCAGAGTGTATTCATCATATGAATGCTTTACTCTGAATACATCAAATGAGCAATTATCTACAATTTGCTCAATAATACAAAGAAGATAAAAAACTTTGATTCATTTCATGCTTTGTGAGATACCTGCAACTGCCCACTTAGTGACTCTTTCAACACTGTTCAATTACTTATGTCCTCTGTTTGATGGATTCACAGGATTCCTACATTATACAGTAAATGTTCCTCCCACTAAATGAAAACATCATAAAACATTTACTTTTTTACTTCTTTCCTCAAACACATGCATTTAATTGATTCCTTTTTTGTCTTTTGATATATTCTCTTACACATATTTCATAATTTCAAGAGCTTAATACAAGCTTATCTGTAGCCCAACCAATAAATAGCCTGGCCAGCTGAAGAATCTAGGAACATACTGGGGTGCTCTTTAGTTGTACTGGCTTTAGTCCACCAGATGGAGCTTTTGCTCTGTTCATGTTGTGCTGGGATGACAATCTGCAATACGGACTAATGTTGTCAGATACAGCAGTTCCCTTTGTATATATAAAGTAAAGTTGAGAAAAATGGAACAAAATTAAGCTTACAAAGTGCCACCTAAGTAGTATTTGTTTTTTTTACTTGATATTGAGATTTTGTTTCAAACATAATCATAAAACATATCATGCCATCATGATTAAAATCAAGTGTTTTTATTTGGTGTAACATTTTTGAATCTTTAATGAAGGATTACTGGCCAATTCTAACTTATTTTCTTTGTCACTCATTCAATTCATTTTTGCTTTTCTTCAAGTTTGGAAAAAAACACCACAGAGCAAAAGAAATCATCTCACCCTCTGCAGTGTACAGCGTACTCTTTTTGACAATCTCTGGTGTGACAGGAAAGAAAGAAAGAAAGAAAGAAAGAGAGAGAGAATTAAAGAATGAAAGGAAGGATGGATAGAAACAGCTGAACAGGACTTGTGTGTTTAGTGAATTACTGAATGTGTGCATTAGTAAATACACTTCATAGGAAGGATTTTTCATTTGAACCAAAATCATTTTTCTGATCACATATTCACATAAACTCTCTGTAGATCAAGCCATAATTCAATTCAGTCTTGTTTTTAAGAACAGAACCCAATAAGCTAAATAACGCCCCTGTTTAAGAAGTCCACAGCCTTTATCAATTTTTTTCCCAGGTGACATGAAGGTGATACTAATTTGGCTCCCACTGGACATGACTTAATGTCTGACATAAAAAATAACTACATAATTTGTCTCAATCCAGAGGGCTGACTTGGCATGGACAGCAGCAGTCCTAAATGTCACTCTATAATGAGTTCTGGCTAAAGGTACACAGTTAGGACAGTGCCCGCTGGCACCTGGGATGCCCACTGGCTAGCTTTTTACCCCACAGCCATTTGGACAACCCCAGTTTTCTTTGTGAACACTGCCTTACACGATTTGCATCCAAACAAAAAGTTTCGGTATTGTGAAGTTGTGGCAATGGAGTCATACAGAAGAGAATATAACAAGGTAGTTTCACTGCAGTAAAATAACACAAAAATAATGTTTAGTATGATAAATATTATACAAAATATTAAGTAAAACATGCAGGTGTCATAAAAACCTCATGTTGTAGCCTTCTATGACTCCTTACTGCTAAACCTTTCATGTAGTAAGTTTGATGTAGTTAATGCATCAATGTCATTGAGACATCTGTGTGTTCTGAAATTATTGCAGTGATCATATAACACATTGAATGATTCACCCAAGTTTCCATCTTCTGAAAATGAATGCAGGAAGACTTGCAGTTTTGAGCAACTTGACTTCTTTTGTTTGACTGGTATGAGACCTATTGGCAACACGCTGGGTTTATTATCTTACAAAGGCACAGGAGATGAGGGAACATTGTATCTAAATTAACTTTTTCTATTTCCTGGTGAATGAAATCAATTCCATCCTTTTATGTTACTTTTCATCTGCCTTTTGTCTTGTTGCGGAATCTTTTCTCTTTCTCTCTCATTCATCTGTTTTGCCCTTTCCTTGATCTGATAGCATTAAACATATAATTAAGTCATAAAGGAGGGGACTGATGAGTGTAGCAGATGGTAATTGCGTCCTACATTTGAATGAAATGATATGCATTGCTACAATTTACAGCCTTCGCCTCATATTTTATTCAACAACCTTTTATCTCTTTTCCTGCAGAATTATTCTGCAATAAATTTAGACATCTTATCAATAGCTGGAGTGATAGTGGCAGAAACATGGAAAAAATGAGCCTTCGCCGTTTTATGCTGTTTAAAATAATTTTCCATAATAAAGGAGCTATCAGAGCTGCTCTATCACTGTAGAGGGGTGGATATTCCTATTTCTAGTAAGGCTGCCCCTGGTTTGTGGACAAGCTGTCACTTTTCTGTTAGTCTGAAGAAATGCGAAAGGACGATTAGTTTAGCTCAGCTGAGATTTGTGAACCTCACACAGGGAAAGTAAAACAAATATAATACCTTGCAAAGCTAGTTGCAAGTCAGTATAGCTGAGAGAGAGAGAAATTAGTTGTCTGATATTGTTTCCTAAACTAATGCAATTCTTGATTCAATGCAGTGTATTTCATACTGCTCACATTTTTACTGCAGCTTAACAGCCACATGATGTCTGGCGGGTGGACGTGCACCAACGTCTGCTAAAATAAACTAACATGAGCAAGTGTAATTCGATGGTTACAGGCATAATTTCCTTTAGTTATAGTTACAAACACTCATTTGGATCCCAACTAAGACAGCAATTTATACTCAGTTGCCAGTTTATTCAATTTACATCATAGTGAGAGGTGTGTCTATTATTTTTACACTTTATTTATATCAACACGGGCAGACTGATTACTAGAAACACCTCTCAGTGCCACAAACTAGCCTACAAAATGACCATAAAGTTCAATAAACAGCTTTCTAAAAAGTTTTAACAAAAACTGGGCTGATCTGTTGTATTTTACTGCATTACTTTTTGCTAAGTGTAATCAATTGGCTACGTTGAATGTGTTTTTACAGTATATAGGAGTGGGTCTAATGCTTTGCATTTCTCTTAGTCACAGGGACAACTTATAATTTAGCGGAAAATCTTGATGCCAAAATAGCAAGGGAACTGGACCAGATGTTTTGTCTGTAGTTGCTTCATAATCAGGTATGAAACAGCACATTAGCACATTAGATACAGCACTGTTGTACCCAAGCTGTTGGATTTCGTCTTCATAGGATCATTTGTACCTACTTCCTTATGAAAACTTCACTCCTGTAACAGCAGTCAGCAGTGCCAGAAGGAGCTTTTTGTTCCATTGACATGCTTTCCTCTCAGCAGTCCCTGGTGAAGTGCTGGACTCCACTGATATTTGAGAACTGGTAGCTGGGGCGATATAGGTTTAATTCTTGTGTTCCCCCCCAACCTGCCAAGTACAGGCGTTGGGTGCCAGCTGGAAGGCTTTCATGTGTAGGGGAGCGAGATTGGGGAGAGGGGTTGGGGGGGTATTATTAACAGGGGCAGAAGAGAGGAGGGCAAGTATACAGTACATACACAAGTATCTCCCTTGAAGGTGCTAGAGAAGTGCTTTCCACATCTCGACACCCCAGGCACTTAGTGTTTAGTCATGATGCAGGTCCATTACCTTTAAGTACAAGTACTTATGTTTGGTCGCCTGTTTTTACAGCCCTCATAGCTTGAAAGGAATCTACCCGGGGTGACCCAACTCTATTTATTGATGCCTCCTGAGTTTCCACTTGCTGGTAATAGACTGGAAAACACAGATAATGTGTTTGATCGATCAACGTGAACAAATTTCATTTGTTGGGATCAATAACAGTTTACAGTTGACAGAGCCCAAAGAACTACATTTATTTGAGCTTTTTGATTGAAGCTGTCTTGGCAAGCCAGTAATATGAGGCACTCCAGACCGGGCCTATGTGGCAGGCATGGACACTTCTGTTCTATTATTGCCAGCAATCTGTATTTAAAACTAATATCAGTGTGTGCTGCATGGCTTGGGGCAAAAGGCACCAAACCAATCTGATATACAGCATGTGTTTCTTTTCTTCCTTGTGATGTGAATTAGAATGTGAAAAATAACAATTCCCTTACATTTTTCACTGGTATCCATTTTTTCATTTGAGGGTCTAATGATTAGATTTTTTTTTTCCAGCAGCATGATTTGTATTATGTTTTCACTGTGTTCAAAACATAATAGAAAAGTGATGTGGAACCAAAGGGAGAAAGAGGAAATTAACTGACGTGCAGAAGAAAGACGTTTCCATGGCTCAACCTTTTGCAGTTTTCTTCATGTTTCTGCTTTTCATGATCATGCTCTGTGGAATGCCCCGAAGACATGAGAGCCTTTGCTCTGTGTCATACAGTTCCAGGCCAGGCCGCTACCTTCTGCACACACAGACAAAACAGCATGAGATGGGAAGTCCACATGGATAAACATTTACCATGGTAGGTGTTGCTTCAGGCAAGTGCTATTCAAGGGGAATTTACTGTGTATGCACCGGTGTTATGGCAATAACCTTCTTATTGAGGTGTTTTTTGCAAAAGCTTTTACTCCAGTGTAGTAAACCAGCTTATGTTGGGCTAAGCATGAAGCGGCAGTGCATTATGGGTATTTGTCATATTTGACCAAACTTAAAGGATAAGTCTGGTTATATTCTATCATTTTCTTATTGTCAACAAATCCGATGAAAAGACCATAAAACCATCAATAAATTGATTTGACTTACAAGTCCCTGTGTAGCCACATCCTGATTTACGTTGAGCCTCTGTGTCACAGACCTCCACTGTTGTCATTAAAAACTCATTATTGAGCCACGACGTTGAACTGGGTGACATGTTGCTTCATTATCATGAACACACCCACTGTAGTTTATTTAGAGTTCACATACATGTCCTGCTGCTGTATAAACTCACTAAAGCATCAAATCTGCCGCTGAAAATAGTCCCTAACAAATTCACTATTTCTTCCTGTTTGTGAAACATTTGCTGAAAACCTCAGTGCCCAGCTGTTTTAGGAAATTACATAGCATTTGTTAAAAAAATCAAAGTATATATACATGACCTTTATTTAAAAAAGGAATGAATGGGCTTGGGGTTAACTGCTACAGTAAGGCTTGGGAAGTTGGAAAACATTGAGACAGACTAATGTACTGTTTGTTTTGGTCTTTTCATGGGATTTGTTGACAAAAAGAAAAATATAGAATATCACTGGCCTTATTCTTTAACTTTGATTTAAACAAGAACTTTGATATGTTCAAATGAACATTTTTCAATATGAAAAATATGAATAAAGAAAAGTCATTTCTTATTTTTATGGTACACATGAGTTGTATTCTTCTCATCCTTAACATTTGCCATTACTGTATAACCCCCATTCTGTTTTGTGACCCCAGTCTTGTAGACTAGAACTATAATGACCAGTGTTAGTGTAGATCCTTAGCAGACGGCGCCTTTTTGCAACCTGCTCTTCCTGCAGGCTCTGTGTGTTTGGTATATTCACAGGGAAGGGCTTAGATTGGAGGACAATGCATTTAGACTGCTGGTCCCTATGCCTTAGATTTGGCACAGGTTAGGGAGAGGCATGAGATGCATATTGTTTGTGTTCATTTGAATAAGGACAAATGTCAGATTTCCATGGCTCCAGGCAGCCTGCATGTTAGATGATCAACTCTTTTGGGCCCCTGGATGTGGGGTCATCAGTAGCGCTTCCAGGTCACTGTCACTGCATGCCGGTTTGGGGCCATAATTGACCTTTTGACAGAGCGCAGGGAGACAGCCTTTCTCTGAGGGCAAGAATAATCACTTTAGATTTACTTGTGGCTGTGCTCATGTTAACTAATTAAAATGTTTGTTCTATTAAACATTTAATTTGTGATTTAAGAAAAAGTATTTTATAGTTGATATATTATCAGTTGTGCTTTTAAATTCTGAATACTTTGAAAACAACAAAGGATAAAATGTTTGTAACGTAAATCATTGTGAGATTATTGATCTGTTTCTGCAAATAAAATACATTTATTATCTTAAATTACATCTGCAAGCTGTGATAAAAGCTTGGATCAATGTGGCTAAAAAGATCATTTCAAATCATTTTCAATGTTTTCCATGACTTATTATGAGTCATTCATCCGTTTATTTTTATATGTTTAGTTAGTTACATGTGAACAAATGAGTCAGTACTTCTCATGGCATACTGTAAAAGGGCCATCATTTCCTGTTGTTCGGGTGTGTGTGTGGCTGCAGAGAAAGGTTGAACACAGCCCGTATCCCACAAACCCTTGAGTTCCCTCAGGGTTATTTCGGGTCCAGGATCTCCAAAGAAGCGTGTGTTTACCCTTCACTGTGCTTGTTATTCCTTACAACTCAACACCCACGGCCATGTCTCTCTCTTCATAGCCCTTAACATTAACTTTCATTCACACAATGGGCGGCTGTGGCTCAGGAGGTAGAGTGGGTCGTCCACTAATCAGAAGATCGGTGGTTCGATCCCCCCTGCTCCTCCAGTCCGCATGTCCAAGTGTCCTTGGGCAAGATACTGAACCCCAAATTGCACGGTGAATTGGTGTATGAATGGGTGAGTGAGCACTAGAAACATTGTAAAGTGCTATATTGATCCTGATGAGCAGGTTGGCTCCTTGCATGGCAGCCTCTGCCATCAGTGTATGTGTGTGTGTGAATGGGTGAATGTTGGCATGTGTTGTAAAGCGCTTTGAGTGGTTGGTAGAAAAGCGCTTCATAAATGCAGTCCATTTACCATGTACTCTGCTTACATAGGATATTTTCTTATCTCTCGTCATTACTCTTTTCTAATATTCTGCTTTCTTCTCCTGTTTCTTTTTCTTATTCATCTTTACCTAAAAGATGACATGTACCACAATATCCTTTCCTTGGTTCCTGAGGTTTTACATATTTTCAAAAAACACGACTCTCTTCACTCACACAATGTTGGAAAATACTAGAGTGTTAGTTTCAAGCATTATGTATCAAATCCGGTTGCATGAGTTGGAGTGTGTAGAAAAATGCTCCCAGCATCTTTGCTGGGATCTTGAGAGTATTTACAAAAAAAAAAAGCAGAATGCCAAGGGCCAAGCCTTTGAGACTGGGGTATTACATTATTAATTAAAATACAAGTCGCCTTGTTGCCCATGGGTATACAATGTAACACACTTGATTGAATCAGGTAGTGGCAGCCTAGGCCTTTTGTATTTTGCGCTTGAAGGGATGAGAGAAATTTGAGCTCGGCTGTATTACTCTACACACAAAAACAATGTTTGGAGAAAACGGTTGTGAGCTGTCATTGAAAGCTATTGCAGACTAAAAATGCAGCTAAATTTCAATGCAGCAGCCAAACTTGATCCATCAACTAACTTTTTCCCCTTAATGTGGAGTTTAAATAGCTGCTATACAAGTTTTAATAAGAGTGCATCTTTTTAATCTGTTGTAAAGAAAATTTTACATGGATTCCTCACCTTTTTTTCTTTTTGCCAAATATGAGAACATTTTCTAAGTTCATTCAACTTTCTTCCTTATTTAATGAACGATTTCTAGTTAATTACAGCTGTCATCATCCTCCCAGATATTATGTTTTTTGTGACCAATTTTTCATTTAATTTGTCCATGTCATTTCACAAACTCCTCCAAAATGACCATGAAGTATTAATACCTCTATAAAACAGTTTCAATACAAACATTATAATCTTCATTAATGTCCTAATATCCCCACATGTATAAACCATTTATTCCCATCTCAAATAAAATATCTACTCTTGATTGATGTTGCATTGGTTAGTAATTACATATCCCCACTTTTTCTCTTATACAAACACACTCATAACTGGATTGGTAAGCTCATGGTTAACAGAGTCAGTTGAACTGCCAGAAAGTTTCTTTTGTCATATTTTGTAATTGTCATTTTGTAAACATACCCATTCAGTGCCTCTAAATCAGTGGGTCCCAACCTTTTTCGCTTTTCACCCCTTCAAAATGAAGCAATGTCTACTTGGACCCCTTATCACTGGTTTCCTATCTCTAATACTTCAACCAAGGATCTATATGCTTTTCATGTTTTATTTGAGGCCCAAAGAAATATCATTATCCAGTAATTCACAAGAAAAAAAACAAAGATTAGAGAAAAGTATGATAAATTGAACATAATTTTGTGAAGCGGAATTATGTTTTTTTCTGCTTTCCTATCTTGTAATCATTTCATAACCCCTCAGATTTATCTTGCGACCCCTTGAGGGGAACCACTGCTCTAAATAATTAAAAATTTTGAGAGTCTCTGATTTTCAAGTCTTGTCTTCAATCAAAGTGCTTGAATAAATGTTGTCATTCTTTGGTCCTCTTCGTTAAAACCACCACCCCTATCTGCCAGTCAAAAGCCACTTTCCCTGATGTCCATGTGACATTAAAAAGGCAGGTCAACCAAGACAAAAGAAAGCCTTATTCTATATGTGTGCATGCAATATGCATACTGGACTTCTCATTATAATGTCAGACTCACATTTACAATTTAAAAAAAGGATCAAAATCAATGCAGAGATATTGTCTTTTTTTTATTCCATGCATTCTTCTTCCTTGTCAAAATCGGCCACCTTATATTACCCATCATGCAACTTATCTTGATTTACTCGACTGTACAGGTTCAGGTATGTTATGCTAGTAGCAGCAAATGTAGCTGCGAGTCACTAACCTCAAGCAGGAGATGAGGAGCGAGATACAGAAGTCTGGTAACCTCACTTCCCTCTAACTCCACACCCTCAGATTTTTTTTTCATTTAGGAACTTGTAGTCTTCATCCCCAAATGATGCTGATCACTTGATACTTGAGGCAATTTATCAGACTTTGCACAGCTCCCTCTGCAGCCACATAAGGCTTTACACAACTTTTCTCACATACATACTCCCAAGACATGTAAACAGACTTTGATGTATAAAATCAAAGTTATAAAAGTTCCCCTTTAATATCCAATACTTTCCCACTCATTTGTTTCTGTCTTTATCCAAACAAAATAGCTTTCTTTTCATCTACACTGTATCGCCTATAGTTTGTCAAAAAGTGAGGACAAACTGTAGGAGTCTCCCTTTATCCTCATTAAGGGTTTGTTCTACAGAAGTGTGAATAGGTAATCCTTTAATAGGTGCCCTGACAGAAAAAAGTTGGTCCCAGTTCTTTAGTGCTGGGGTGGGAGTGGTAATGGCACCCAATACTGGACAAAGGTAACCATAATGAGTGTGGAGGTGTGTGTGGATCAGACAGAGAGGGGGAGAGGAAAGGATTGTGTGTGTGTGAGACAGAGAGAGAGGATAACCCTATGTGTGTGCTTGGCCATTTCATGAGTCAGTATCTCTGGTAAATTATAATTTTCTATAGTTATTTTCAATTTTAACCTCTCCTCTCCTCTCCTCTCTTCTTCTTTCCTCTCCCTTGATTCCTACTGACCTCCAGTCTAGGTCTGTTAGACGTAGTCCAGGTCATAGCAGACAAACAAACGATGGAAATATCAAAGCCAGCCCAAGGCCTTTATATTCGGTTTTCTGCTCCAGGTAATCACAGTGTGTAGATCAGTGTAGAGCACAGCTGAGGCCTTGTCTTCTCCTCCGCCTGTCTTATATTTCCCTGTCCTCTTGCACGGGGCTGAATCCACAGACTCTATTCTGCTGTCATAAGCACATTGCAGGGTTAATTATGTCTTAATACAGTCTGGCCACTAATATCCATAATGGTAAAGTCTAATGAGATTTCATTAATTGAAATAGTGTCGTCAGACTGATGATACTGAGCTGAAAGTGAGAAGCTTGTGGAGTGATGGCACTGTCTATCCATTAGACATAGACCTGGATCCATCTGGAAACAAAAGTGTTTGTCAGTAAAGCGGCCCAATTGTGTGAGATCATGGCTGGCTGTTCGGCGTGTGAGGTTGTGAAGTGTATCGAGAGGCACAGCTGAGTGAATTGAATAGTCTGTGGTCTATTGATAACTCGCGCCTGTTTTAAAATCCTGGCACAACAATGCAACTAGGGCCTCGTGTGCTCCACTGAGCAACAATACCTCTCACTGGCAGCTTCAGTGTAACGATGACAAACAACAATAAAGGAGCTCTTTTCCATGGGCTTCTCATTTCTGGCACCTTTTGATAAGAATATTTTTTTAAGTTTAGCTACAGATATACTCTTGTTGTTTACAGGGAATAATTATTTTTAAGTTTTGGTATTGTTGTAAACTAAAAACACAGTGAAGGAAGATCAATAGACATCTGTTACAAGGAAGATACAACGCCGCACTTTGCCTACGTATCTTTATTTCTAACTCCTCTTCTCTGCTCCTTGCCCCTGACGCTATCTCTCCACCTACACACACACACACACACACACACACACACACACTGGTGGTCTTCATTTCTCTTGTCTTCCGCCTCTCCCTGTCTGTCTCAGTGTGTGTACGGAGCTGGTTGGCTGGGCCAGTAGCTGGGAGGTATGGTAGAGTGTAAGCAGTGTTGATGTGGATGGCCCCTGGTCAGAGGCCAGGCCCTGGCTGTTAAAACGCAGCCTCTTTTGTGCGTCAGAGCCAGCATTGCCAGTCCTATTCCACCCCTGTCGCTAGGGGTGGGGAGGCATTTACCCACCACATGCATTCATTCCATTGGCATTGCTTGATGCAGGGCTAAATGGCATTGTTACAACGTGCCTCTGAGAAGTGTTGACAGGTCCATATGCTAATTTTAATGAATACAAGGAAGCTGTGGTTTTATTCACCTCAACTCAGCTGCAGAATCCTATCTGCACCTAGACTAGCAAATATAATTGCAGCAAACTCAAATGAGCTCATTAGGAAATGTATTGAATTTACACATTATTTCCAGTAGTTAAGCTGAGTTATTTTCCCTAAGGACTCAATTACATACTCATTTGTGACTCAGGTAAATGGCTTTCTGGTGACTTTTTCAACTGCAAAATCGTAGTCACTGAATAATTTGTAAGAAAGCTGTTGTACAGGCACATCTATTGACATTCATTTGTGTGAGGATTTCAAAATGGGAAAAAAAAAAAAAAAAAAAAAACGCAGACAAGATAACTACTCCCTTTTGTTCGTTTATTCACTTCATTTGATTAACTCATAACAGTTCATTCACTCCTGAATTATTTGAACGTGTGCTCATTTGTCTTCAGTGGGTTTCCTCGTAATGTTTTTGTTCACAACGGCCTTGTTGTTTTTCTGACACATGTAATTTCATCAGTGAGCGTGTGGTTGAACTTTATCTAGTCAAAAGTGCGAGTGCAAGTCCTTTTTCACAATGGAAGAAGGACAGAACGCTCAATCTAAAAAAGACCTGGTGAGTCAGGGTTCAGTATCAGGGATTATGCCGGCCTACTGCGCTCTGAAATGAAAGTGAACATTCATGGAGTGACTCACTTCTTGAACCATGTCCTCCCTGAGCCACAATAGAGAGATTGTTGGAGGAACGGACATGGTGTGGAAACTATGTGACAAAGAGGAGTGCCCAAAATTCAAATTGCTTGTCAAATTGCTGTTTGTTCTGTGTGAAAATGGCCTGCTTTGCTGGAAAACAACAAAGAATTTGGGATGGGTAAGCATAAGGGTTTCCACAGAGCTTTGTAAAGGCTTGTGCTTGATGAACTAAAGTGACTCTGACTTTTGGCAGATTTCCCAGACCACACTGAAGACAGTTTCAGGCAGTTGTAGTGGACTTCAATGATCAAAATATTGATGTCTGGTATGCATGATATAATGTTCCACATCTTATCTGCGATCTCTTCATGATTAGGAGAGGGGTGCAGTGTTGGGCAACACTAAGGGTTTCTCCATTTTTTAAAGATTGTGCACTAGTCCAGACACAGCACGTGTCTTACTCCTTACCAAGCTGTGCTGGCAAGCTGCCTGGGGTATGCAAAAATTAGTTTTGTGTCATTCTGTGCACCTCTGTTTTGTGATTGCATGGCATCACAGGCTGTGCTGTGAGTGCTGGCTGTCCTAGCCCATGGAGTGGCCATAAGGGAAGTGGGACTGGGTCTAGTGCTGCTCTGGCCCTGCAAGCCTCGGTCCAGACACATCCTCTGCACTCAGCTGTAAATATCACCAACAGCTGGTGGCACACAAGTTAGTCGTGCTTAACAAATTACTGGCCTACATGAGGAAGGAGGGGGCGGGGTGGGGGGCACGGGGCTTCACTTGCCTCCTCGCAAACCAAGTGGCCATGCAAGTACAATCTGAAACTGGTTCATGGAGTAAAGAAACCACATCTTTCATGTGAGGCAGTGGTGAGAGTGAGAATAGAGATTTTGTGAAGTAAAAATCTATAGAGAGATAGTCGGGCAGCAGTGAACCACACTGCAGTGATCTCGATTTGAAGACACATTCCAACAAAAACAATAGAAGAAAACAATAGAAGGTCAAACTTTTTGGAAACACAAACCTGTTTGATCCCACCCATCCCTGCTCCTACTCCTCACAGACACAGGGCTCTGTTTAGAGAGATAGGAATTATCAAAGTCACCTTTGAGCTCAGTAGCCCGTCTAGTGCTCATGGTATCACACATAATGACATTCAGCGTAGCCCAGATCACATTTATGATAGCATATTTGATACAGCTGTACACCAGCAAAGAATAACGCTGCCTAAAAGAATAAACTCCTTTTTTTCAGTTTAAACACAATCCATTTTCCAGTGTAAATCACTTGTCACTCCATTGCAAATGTAACTGCTCTGATCTGAAAGAGAGAGGTGGAGAGAGAGAAAGAGAGAGAGTAAAGATTATCTTTTGGGCCATTTCACTGGCACCGTTGCATGACAGAGACTGACAGCTCTTTCAGATGACTGACAGGTGTCCTTTGAAATGCCGGTGAAGCAGCTTCTGTTCAGACTGTTGAAATGCATATTTGGAGCTCTTATCATAAAGGCATGGATGGCCCAGATAGGTGCCGTTAACATTGCAAATGGCTCCAGAATTATTCATTGTCAGTGCTGTGGGAAAGAATGGGGGGGTGAAGTTTGATTATTCTGCTCACACAATGGCAGGGTGCTTAATGATTCCTCTCCACCTTGGCAGCGGCATGTGCCGACTTCAGGCGCTAGCGGCGGGTGACACAGGTCTGGCCAAGTGTTAGAGCAAGATCATACGTCCGGGCCCCATTTTAATTTCTAATACATTAATCTTTTCCTCACAGATCCTCCATGAATATTCCAGGGCTCCTTGTTTGTCGGGAAGGCTGTCTCGCTTTCATCTATTCAGGTGGTTTCATTCACTGTGAAAGCCAGCTAAATGGACCCGATCAGTCAATGACAACCAGGATACAATAGAGCCCAGTAACACGTCCCTTTTCTCCTTTCAGCCTTCTGATAGACAACCCTGACACCTGCTCCCTGGGGACACCCTCCGCCAAGTCAGTGCACTGTTCCTTGAGAGACTTCTTTTACTTTATCAGCCCATAAAGGATTGTCACAGGTGACTCTATCAGCTGAGGTATGGAGCTGCTCCCTCTGACCTGCCCCGGTGCTGTGCGGTCGAGGCACCGCAAGGTCGAGGCAGCATGCGCCGCATCACAAGCGGATTAAGGTGGCTTAAATGCTGTCATACAAGCAGACTCAGTGCTTCACACTTTCTAAAAATGTTAAGCCTTTGTTCTCTTCCATTAATTAGCATTGTCTTAAGTTCATTAGACCACTGCTCATGTTGTTACTAATGAGGCAACATAGACCACCTACATCAGCTGTAGCTTTGTAGAGCCTGACCTGACAGTGGCTCCTGTGCTTTCCTGTCCATGGTGTAATGACACACACACACACACAGAAGGATGCAGAAACACAGATATAGCTCCAGAGTGACACTCAAAATAGCTTAATAATGTTTTAGAGGACAACGCTAAATATCTCCTAGTTTTATTATATTAATGATAATGTGCTGATTCATTATAGACACCAGTTTTCCTCCTCTGTTAATAGCTGAGGTTGACTGTGGAGATTAACAGATTTTCAGTAGCTTCGAGAGTTGCGTAAAAGTTTGTTCTCTTCTTTTCTAGGGGATATTTCAGGGCAGTGTGCCTAATCCAAATGAGCCTATTAGTCAAACCTTTAAATGAGACTCACAGGGGCCTCTATTCTAGAGCGGCGCCACACAGCACTATAACTCAACGTAGAGAACACCTTAACAGTGGAAACTTAAATGTGCATTGGCATATATGGATATTAGAGGTGTCAAGCCCAGTGATGTAGATTGGGTGCCATTCATAATTATGATATCTGATTTCGGTTCAGAAGGGACGCTCTAGCAAGAAAGCGGGGGGAGAGCGCCAATATTTTAATGGAGAGGAGACAGCCTTCTCCCTCAAGGAACATCTTCACTGACACTGGCTGCTGGAAAATTGGGATTTATACTTCCTGTTTTCTATTAATATGGAGATGAATACAGGTGTTCCTGTGTCGTAAAATTAGTTTAGCTCTTGCAAATTTGCAATTACACGTGTTGAGGAGAGAAAAGTGATGTCTATGCATTTTCACAGGCAAGAGAAAATGTGAGAAAATTAGGAAAAATATCTAGATTTAAAATGAACATAATATCGTGTAATTCTATCCTCTACAGCCCCCTCAGCTCAGTCTGGCAGCTGTACCTATTTGTTCTGGTGGTGGCTTAACAGACTAGTACACTTTTCCTCGCTGCTCATGCAAGGAAAAAGCGCAGCAAATAAGCTGTGAAGCATTTCCCTCTTCAAGGGTGACAACTTGGGAAGGGCTTCAAACCCCAAGGAAGTCATCCAAAATTCCCGGCTGTCTTCCTAAGGGGCTTGTGGAGGGCATTGTTAAGCAGAGGACACTGGTGAATGTACCAGCAAGGTGAGGTGGGGCTATATCACAGAAATACCCCAGCTAGCAGCAGTGATCGGCTTATGGCTGGTGCACACTGGCACAGCAGGACACTTTCCTCTCTGTGACACTGCAAACCATACGGGGTAGTGATTTTACCCTCAGTAATATAGGTTAGAACCACATAATTAAGACATCAGTAGTGAATTTCGCTCTCTTTAATCTCTCTATAAAGCGTCTTAAGTAATATCGAAGCTATTCCATGTTAAGACAGATGTGTTTGCTTTATTAGTGTGGGCAAAGAAAAGCAAGCTCTTAACTCTTAACAACACTATAAATCAAGACAAAAAATGAAATAAATCATAAAGAAAGATGCTAAATGTTACCGCTACAGGATTTAAAATTTAGCTGCACAAAATTTAAAATCAGTTGCTGTCCATTTATCAGCAGTTAATCAAAAGGTAGCTCAGAAGTCTCTTTCCACCTCCCACCAACTTAATCATGTGACTTAATCAGTATCAATGTATTTTCAGTTCCACAGCATTAGAAAACAAATGCACCGCTGATTTATAACAAGACATGCAGGCTGCAGCATTTACCTGGCATCGGGCTAACTTTCTCTCCACAGCCAATGGAGAGGCTCTGCTATTGAGACGAGACATTAATTCATTGTGTCAACCTGTCCCCGTGGAATATTTATGATGCTAAATACATTTAATTAGGCACTGGAGCTCTGATGGGAGAGAAAATACACTGTCAGTATATAAAAAAAAAAGAAAGAAATTTTGTTACCTCTAATGCTGATCCGCTGGTAATTCTGCTTACTCATTCTCCATGACAGGAGGACCGAACACACTGCAGAGGGAGTTCGAATCACTCAAAATCATTTGTGGCATGTTCATTACAATGTCATTATAGCACCTGAAGAGGATTGTACAGATGCTTATTGAGAGGAGGAATATTTTCCTGAGCAGCACTTGGCCCGCCTTAGCAGGTATTATTAATCCCACTACACTGAGACTCATTCCTAGAATACAAAAGACATTATCAACTCAAAGGGAGTGACAAATAGAGCAATATGTTGTGATTTAATAAGTAGATGATGATGGTTTGATGTTGTTTTTTTGTCTTTCCGGGATAAAACGGATGGCTACGGTAGCTCAGCGAGTTCAAAATGAGTCAATTTAATAATAACAAAAATCAAACAATAAAACAAGATAAAATAAATGCATACTTTGTACTGCTGTACTTGAAATATCGCAATAAAAGACAGGTTTTGATGCAATGCTTGACAGCCTGGAGTAAAGTGAGACATCATGTCTGTCTGTGATAAAAACATGGCTACAGTAAATAATAGCCAGTTTCCATCTTGACATCTGTCATCCGAGTGGAAATGGATGGGGAAATGACCAGCTCTCTATTGGCCAAGCTCTGACTGTGTCACTGGCTGAATGATGCAAATAGAAGATAATATCAGTGCTATACTGAATGGCATTACTCCAAATCTAATGTCATTAAAAGGGTGGGTATTAGTGTTGCTGTCTGGAGGTGGTGGTGTGGGCTGCTCCGGCTTGACTGACACACAGATTAAGTGCAGTGACAGGGAGCACAATAAAGTCATCAGAGAATGTGACATGTCAGTTAGGGGGGATGAAGGGATGAATTGTCACTCTCTGTCAGAGCCCATCCTCTCCCTTATCCATGATGTCCCATATACCACCGTGGGAAAACAGGACAGCACAAGCACTTTAGACAAATATTTATTCAGGTAGAGGACAAGTAAACCCACTCAAGCTTTCTGGTCACTACATGTTTGTAAATTTACTCCCAGAAGAAGAAGAAGAAGAAGTAGATGATGGAACAGAGGTGTGTCCATTTGCTTTTGGACACCTCGATGTAATATTTGAATCATAGCATTAAAACAGTACTGAACATAATGTCCAGTTACTTTTGGGAAGCTGCTCTGGTTCCAGACTACAGTATTGAATTCATAGGTGTCTTTAAGGCTGTGTTGTCTTGAAAGACATTTATTAAGGAGGATAGCCAATATTTTTGTGTTTTTTTCAGAATATACTTAATTAGAAGTTACATATGGAACCTCCAGAAACAAACATATGAGACAGTTTTATTTATTCTGCTATGAGCCAAAAGATAACGCATCCTTTCTCTGTAACAAAAGAATAAATCCATTACGTACCTTTGTATCAAGCTGTTTTAGGACCTCAGTATGGGTTTGGAGATGGATTATCCCTGGGATTTTTGAGTATACTGTTTGGCCAAAAGATGGCAATGTTGCAGTGCTGAATTCCAAATGAGTTTTCTCCTGGTTGGCCCCCCATCGCAGACTGGCCACTGCCTTCCCCTGCAGCACTCTTCTTCCCAAACTAGCCCAGAAATCTGTCATCCTCACAGGGTGCAACTGCACTGAAGTGTAAGAATAACGTTAGAGTCGAGCACTAAAGTTCCACCAGAAAAGTTGATTACATAGAGGACGAATGAAAAGACAAAGTTTGGTGTGATAGGTTGAGGGAATTGGGCCACAATGTATTGAATGCTTTTTTTTTTCTGTCATACAGTATGTGCTGCTCAGTCTCCAATTAGTGCTTTGTCTTTAATTGCAATTTAACTGGATGTGGAAACTCTGTCTAGTTTTTGAGTGCATGTTTTATCGAGATTTAGTATTATTTTCACCATTATTCTTTCTTTTTTTTTTTGTTCTGTCACACAGAGCAATTTCAGTAAATACGAATAAAGCTAAACTATTTTGTCCTTTACAACTCTGGCTTTTAAATAAATTTACCATCACCTCCTCTATCATGTCCATACATTATGCAATTAGGTTTGCACTGGGAGGATTTTCTTTTGAGTGTTTCTGAGTAGTTACAGACAGTAGGAAGGCATCTCAATGCATCTGGTGCAGCCAAATGGACACCCAGCAGGGCAGTAATTGGACAGCTATTACAGCACTAAAAATACTTCCAATGTTCCTTTTTATATGGATTATAAAGTTACTGAAAGGGTTAAAAAGAACAGGTTTCTGAAAATAAATTGTCAATGTGCCATTCTCAGCAAAATTATATCCTTGCTTGCAGAGGAAAGATTGAGGAAAAAAAGACCACAAATGAGACATTTTCATTAATTAAAGAATGGAAGATAAGTGTAAAAGAAAAAAAAACAACTTAAACTTTTGTACAACTGGTCACAAACTCTTGAGTGACACTTGTTTGCTCTGTTGTTTTGAAGGTAGCAGGAACAGAAATCTCTCCCATGGCCACTTTGCTGGTCTTTATTATTGGCTTATTGCCTTTAAGCTGTCACCACTCAGAGCATTTCTCCTCTCAGGGGATTGTCTTCTGGGACTCGAGAGAGCTCGGCTGGCTGGGACTACTCAGCTCTGTTGCACACTGCTACTGTGTCATGTTGGATGCAATGTACTCCCATAGTGCTTATTTCCCCATATTTACGCATAACACTGTCTCTCTGATATAATCTATCTGTGACATGTGTCAGGGTCGACTTAAAAAGTGAAATTACAAAATCAGTTAATTAAGCTTTTATTCAGGTGTATTTATTAACACATTCCAATGGTTTCATCATGTTTTCTGATCTAAAAAGGCTTTAATAGTATTAGTTATTTTCCCTTTTTAGAACTGCTTTGTTCCTTAGGCATATAAATTGCACTGTACAATAGGCTGCGGATGTTTCACTGCATAAGGTCAAAACATGCGAAGAACACAAGAGCTGAATGCCAGTCGAGCCTCTGTCAGGTAGGCTCTTTGCCTTGGGCAACTGTTGTTTATTGGCTAGCAGATTAAAGTGAATGTGCGCCAGGTAGAGGTTCAAATAAAAACCCAGAGATACAGAGAAAATGCATAAACATTTGTTATTTGGGGAAAAAAATATTATCAACTTTATTCGCTATTTGTAGAATAAAATAATTTTCAAGCTTTTGTTTTGGAAATGTTACAAAGACACGTACGAGACACGACGGGAAATAGTTGATTTGAAGTGTAGAGAAATCCCAAGATTTAGCAAGAGGGTGTGATTTTCTGCTCCCGAGCCTAATCCCACCTTTCCTCCACCTCTCCTCTCTTATGCCAGTCACATTTTCTAATTAGCTTTCCCTGTGGAGGAAGAAGATGGATTATATTTTAATATCGGGGGCCTAAAATTAGTTTATATTTTAGCAAGTTAGCACTTCTTAGAAGTTGATTTACTCTTGAAGCTGTAAAACCCGTGAGCTTGCAATTAATCATTCTCTTTGGTCTTGTTCTCAAGGAAAAGAGGCTGCAGTGTCACAGGCTGGATCATAATAGGTAAACACCTAATTTACACTATTTAGAAATCACCTCTCTAGTGTAGTACAACACATGACACTCGCTCCCTCAATTGTTCTGTCCTGCTTCAGTTATTAATTATGGTACACTTTTAACAAAGCGACATTGTCTATGACTAATCATCGACAGAGAATGATTAAAGATGCGCCTCGCTTTTTTGAATTACTTGCTCTTCCTCTTCATCTGTGTTCATTCATGAGCTACATGTCACTGCTTTTCTCTCCTCTTGGTCAAGAATTTGGTTCGCTGTTATCCGATTACCGGTGTCCTGAAATGCTTTCACAGGCCCATCCATCAAGGCTAAGGGGTTGAGGGAGAGCCTCGACAATGCTGCTGCTGCAGTGATGTAAAGCACTGAGGGATTCATGGTTATTAAAAGGTAAGCACAGTTTTATATAGAAAGACATAACACTTGCCACGTAATATGATATTTGGGATTATTCTTTTTAAATGTGTCAAAAGTCACATGTGTCAGCAAAACTTCAGAGGGTTCATATTAGGATAAAGAATTATTCCTATAAGATAAAAATTCACCTGCTTTTAACCACTATACATTAATATGAAGCCACTATAGAGTACTGCAGAAAAGTTGCTGAAAAAAAAACAAAACTCCACAATATGGCTTGAGTGAAATGTGCTTTACAGAAGAGCAGGTGTATGGATGCTGCTCTTTACCAAGCAGCCCTCCCTCACAGCCACACAGTGTGAGCAGAGTATCTCCTAAGCCTGGATCTGGCATGGCTTTTGAGAGCTGTTTTGGTGACTGGAGGTAGAGCGGTGTCGGGAGGATCATCAGTGGCTCTCTCCCAGGGAGATGAGCAGCATAGGCCAATTTCATACGCGGGGCTCGGCCCCTGGGTCTGAGTGGAGGTGGGCTGGGTCCACCCAGTATCCTGGCTTCATTAATCATCCCGCCAAGGCTTACCGGCAAACCCCCTCTCCGCCCTCTCCTAGACAACCCCTCGGATTACACAGAGCCAGCGAAATGTCAGCCCAAATCTGAGTCTTGATGCAGATAATCATTTCAATAATATTTCTCCATTTGTGCCCCCGATACCAGGGGAATAAAGCTTTTCCACTGTCAGGTAGCATAAGACTACAGTTGGTGGGAATACTTGACTCTGAGCCAGATGGCTTAGCCATGCTTGCAGCATATGTTCAACAAGCAGTCCTGTGCCAAGCACGCATTAGGTTTTTATTAATTTGAAGCAGGCAGGAATGCATACGTATATATTTACCTGATCCCACCACTCCACGCCACCACTCAAGCTCACTGCTCCCTATAGAGAAGTTACTGGTAGAAACATGGTTCTTGATAGACAACGTTAAACAATACAGTACTAATAAGATATTTATAGTTGCCACAATTCTAATATAACATTTATTTTAATATGAACTCAAAATATGTGTTAGTTATGTCGGAGAAAATTAAATGATAATTAAAACATTTTTCCTCTGGTCTTTTTAAAATGAGAAGTTGCTAATCAAAGGCGATTACTGTGTATATTTATGGCTCTGATTTCTGCCACAGTGCCGTTGTGTGCTGCAAAGCAATTTACCATTTAGATGCATGAATATGCTTGGGTCCAAGACAAAAGAAACAGTACTGCATGGGAGGGCAAATTTATTCATTACCACTAAGTTGAACTTCCTTTTAACAGCCCTGTGCTCTGCAATCCTGGGAGTTCTTCTCTCAGTGACTTATGGTAGTGCAGGGGGGAGGGGGGGGATGGCGCGCCGAAAATGTCAATAGAAATAGTAAGTGTGAGAGGGAAGGCTTGCCTAATTAGTGCCCATTTAGATTTTATGACGGCCCTGAGATCTGCTCTTCCTGACAGAGAGCACTATAGTTGCATATTGTCCTAGCCTGAGGGAACCATAGGAAAATCCAGATTTATTGTACCTATCATACCAGCATATTTCATTTGCCATTATGAGATGCCATCTTGCAATGATGCCAGATTATTTATTACAGATTAAATTGTGGGACCTGGGTGGTTGAAGAACATTTCAAAGTACCATTCCTCTTATTAACTTCTTCATTATCTGCCCCATCGTGATCTAAAAGCTCCCTCCTTCCTACCTACATTAACAAATACATTACTGATTGGACAATGCTTAACTGTTTTTCTGTTCTCTGCATTTTGTTTCCTAACATTAGTGCTGGTGTACAACACAACTCATCTGTTTCCTCTACTTAGGGCAGACTGTGATTTCATTAAGCTTAATTTCAGACAGAGAAGTTGTGTTTCTTTTGTTCAGGTTGTTCTTTCTTTTAGATTTTTTGTTAATAACCAACAGCTACACACACAGCACATAGGACACGTTTTATTATTGAGTATTTTTTCCTGCAGCTGAATCACAAAAATATTGTGTATCCTGGATTTAAATTAAGAATTATATTTATGTCCTTGTATCCACAACATGTTTTGGGATATTAAAGGTAGGCATTGAGTGTTGAGCACTTTGTAAAGCTTTGCCGTTCCTCTCAGTCATTCCTGTCTTGCTCTGCAGTATCCAGATGCTTGAGCGGTTTTATATATTTTGTATATTAGGTAGTGTTTATTTACTGTGTCCCTTAAACCCCAGGATGTTGGCATTTATCCTATTTACACATCAATATTACATCTCCACGAAGGCCTTGAGAGTTGCATTTAAGTCATTGTGCGGGGTGGTATTAAAATGTACTCCATACTGTGAGGGGAGCTCGTCAGGGAATAGCTGGGCCCTGGACTCCCATTACCCAGCATAAAAGTGTCAGCCACTTTAATTACATTCATGCCTTCCCCAGTCCCATTTTACTGCAGCCGCAATCAGATTTCATGCACGGATCTCATGCCTCTGTCTCAACCATTTGGACATTGTTGGTGGTGAGACGAGGATCTAACATGATTCCCCCCCCACCCCCCCACACCCCCCGCCTCCCCCATCTGTCTATCTGAACTCATGATATATGACTCAGAATAGTGTTTAGAAGTTAAGATATTACAGGTGTTGCAAGCCGGTCACGGATCTTCAGTCACAGGATGAATGCTTTGTCTGGTGTTCGGTCCCTCAATGTGAATTTGAGTATCTGCCCCTGGAATTGTTGATGAAGTTGGCATACCCCGCCACTAAATATCAGTGCACCCCACTGAGAGAGGGAGAATTGGCTGTACACAGGACACCATCACAGAGAAGGGTGACGGCGCAAAGAGGGGGGGATGTTTGGTGTTGAGGGGGGGGGGGGGGGTTGGTCAAGTTCCACCAGTCAGACTGTTAGCGAGCGCAGAAGAGGCAGTGTCACTTACTGTTTCACGGGGAAGCTTCCTGACCTTCTAGGAGGGGAAAGCGAGATCCTCTCTTGTTTATACTCAGCCATGGATCAGTGCGTGGAATATGTCTACATCCTCTCAGCCAATTTCACACAGAGGAGGCGCAGTGTGGGCGGCCGACACAAGCCGTTTCCCCTGGACGATGAGGCCCATCCCTCACGCACGTCCTCTGTCTGTGACTGGAGGTGTGGAGAGACAGACACAGACAGAGGCACTCTACTGCTCCACTGGGCCACAGAACTATCCCCTCCCTGGGGACCCTCATGTGGGGGACCAGCCTCTAACTCTGGGTCGTCTCAAAGCCAAACAGTAATGAAATAATTAAGAAATTTATAGTTTTATTAGCACTTCCGGGATTTTATTTTTTCTTTTATATTTATAATATTTTATATTATTTTGTATTTTATTTCTCTGTTTTCTCCTCAGTTTAAATTTGGAGCTTTGTCTGTGAAATGGTGGCTGAAAATCCCTGTTTTGAAATGACAAGGGAATGAGTCCTCCTAAAGGTAATTTATAGGCCGAATAAGTGGACATAAAGCACTCAGGTGAATTATCAGAGAAGCCATTAATTACCTCTAATGATTTGAATGTGACAAGCACGTTTGCTATAAAAACTATTTATGTTGCACATTAAAGTCAAGCTTTTCTTAAAACTGCGATTCATGCATGCATCAGTCATTGCAAAATAAAAACAAAACAATCCTCCAAACTCTTAATTAGAAAATAAGGGATTTGTACAGTTGTGGTTAAATCCAATTTTTCATTAACAATCAAAAGGTAATCAAAGCTCAGTCAGTGATCCCACTTCAGAACCACACACTGCTCTTGGATGAAGCCTCTTCACTTCATGCCCAATTGATCTAATTACATAAAGGGAATTATCTCTCTCTGTCTCTCTGATATAGTGGTTCCTGTTAGATCTGGCTGTTCAGTTAATTAAGTCTTCACTCTGTCTCACAGTGGTGGACCTGGAAAGACCATCCAATATTCTGTCTTTCCAGAGCCCTCTTTCAGCGCTTTGTCTTGTTTTTCTGTACAGCCGGAGGTGAGCGCAGCTCCAACCACTGTCCAGTGTCCCTCTATGCCGCTCGCTTTGTAATCAGCGACCCCTGTTACTCAATTATGGGGTGTGAATTTTGGCTCTTTGGTGACCTTCTCCCAGTGATCCTACTACTGACCCTTCAATAAGACCGCAGCCTTCCCAATGCTGCTTTGTGTGTTGCGTTGCCTTTTTTTTTTTCATTTGTGGGTTCTTTATGAAGAGGGAAATGAAAGGAAGCGGGTCACTCGTGTTGTGTTCTCACATCTACCCACTTCAGAGGCTCTGAACAGGGGCTTGGTGTTTACTTTGATTCTATGTAGGGTACAACTTAAGTTCAAGGGTTGGAGGGCAGGATGCATCACTCTCTTGTAGGTAGGTAATCATATCCAGCTTTGTGCTCCTTGTACCCCGACACTGAGGGTGGCAGCTTAAAGGCTGTCTGGAGCCTTGTTCCACCACCGGACCACACTTTTGATATCCACAGCAGCGGCAGCGAGCGTCCTGCTTCGATCTGTGTGATCCTGGTGGATTCAGCTCAGCTCTGTGTTGATGCAGAACTCTTGTCTGTAGCTCACCAGTTCTTTATGTACCGTACCTCATTTCTAGCTCACCACGGTTTTAAGATGACATATTAGCCAGCTCCGGGGTGGTTAAAGGTGATGCAAAGATTACAGCTATTTACTGAATTATCTGTCTGTGAGACTACCCTCATATCTCTGCATATATTACCTTGAGCTTGAGTTTAAAGAGCGATTGCTCAGAACAAGGAAGTTAAAGAGGCAATTACATAATGAAATGGGCCATCAATTCTGTTCGTGGCCTTTTTCTCTTTGAACAGAGATGGCCCAGATATCCCTGGTTTAGCTGACCCAGTAGAAGTACAACTGTTTGTATTAAACTCTCCTTTATCAAGGGACTTGCATGGGAGCTGCATGGGTCTGCCTGGCTTTCTATCTCCGTTTCGTAATTCAGTTATTAATTACCCTTCCTCTCAGAGCAGCCGTGGCCATTGTATTTACAGTGTTTCCATGGTGACCCTAGCCCATTTATAAGGTTTGTGTCAGTATCAAGACAAGACCTGTATTCAAATGGCCTCCGTCTAAATATAGCAGTGTCTCATAATGTGAGGGTTATTATAGTGAAATTAACACTGCTCCATTGCAGGCTGGATTACATTACAGAGTCGTAATATTCAGCAGTACCACAGCTTGCAGGGAGAATGTAGGAAGGAAGCTTTTTTTGGACTATATTGCACAGTTTGTATTGAGATATTACTGATGTCAAATATTTATATTCTAGATTGTGAAAATCTATTTCTTGGCGAATGTGCCATAACATTAAGAGGAATAATATTGCCTGGGAGCACTTTATTTTAGAGTACAATAATTACACAGTATTTACTAAGTAATTGTGAGTATATTACTGCTAATTAATAACTGGGAATTATGTCATAAATTCAGCAGTTAACTAGTATTGTTTAGTGATTTGACAGAGAGATTTCCTTTCCTTTAGTAAAATTGTATAGAATATCAGAAGCAATTATTAGTGGTATAATAAACTAATCACTTAAAATGACTAACATTAAATTTTATATAAAAAATAGTATAGTAGTTACAAAGTATTTAATAGGTAATAATACAGTAACTGTGAGTAATATAGTAAAAGGAACACAAATTCCCTTTTATTCACTGATAGATACTAATAATGTCCAATTTTATGTGATACATAAGATGAAAGTGGACTATTAGATAAAGTAGTTTTCATGATGTTTGATTTCACTCGATCCAGATCTTCTGTTTGATTAATACCTTTATTACAATATACTGTTACAGTATTTAAGTTTATCTACTATGTAACTGGGTTATTAAAGGAAACCAGTTTTGTCGCTTTTTAACAACGGGTTCTTATCATATCTGTAATTTAATTGTTTCTCTATACACACTATAGGTAGTTTATCTTTTTGTTTCAATAATTATCCAGTAAATATGTGTAATAGGTAAAGTAATTACTTTACCTGTTGCTCTTATTTCTTGGAATATCATTTTCTGTACCAAATATTACTCAAGACTACCTTTTTATTACTACACCTACAGTATTATCACTTTATGATATGAAGCACAGACAATTATGTTTTTGCACCATCATAATCAACATTTAAAGATTATTTATTGTCTGTTTGTACTATGATGTCTAACAACTTAACTTTCTGTTTATGATGGCTTTAGTTTCTGTGGTCTTATACCTAGCAACAGTAGATACCTACACTAGGTGGCCTTTCAGCAGCCCCAGTTAGTCCTCTGTTCTGCTCAGTATTATGGCTTCAGTTTGCCCTTCTGGTGCGGAGAGTCAAAGAGTACGATAGTTGGTGACTCTTATTCGGGCCCAAACAGGACCCACACCTTCTGTCACAGCCTCCAGCCCTGGGCCCGACGGCAACCTGCTGCCAGGCCTATGTGCGCTGCCAGTTGTAGTTTTTAATTGGCCATCTGGGGAAAGCTGGATCTAGTGCCTGGATATTAATCAGTAAATTAACCCAGCCATAATACAGCTCCCTCCCAGTGGAAGCCCGGCAGCTGTGGGTAGAGAAAGAGAGAGTGAGAGTGCGAAAGAGAGATGAACCACAGGCTGGAGAGGCTGAAAAGGGAGGCTCCCGAATGGGCTGGCCCATGATTGAACATTTCCTCTGTGTCCCTTGCCATGCTCCCCTGTCTGCAATTTGTCTGACAATCACATGGAGGATTATCTCCAGCATGTCAGTGCAGATGTCACAGGTACCTCCTCTCACTAAGGACAAAGCTGCAAATTCTGAGTTAAAGCTTGCTTTTCTGGCCAAAACTGGCAGCTGTATTGAAAGCTGGAGTGATTGGACGGAGAGTACTCTACAAAAGTTCAGGGGGAGGGTTACTTCTGCAAGGTCTTCCTGTGTGGAAGAACTGCTTTGTATATGTGTGTGTGTGTGTGTGTGTGTGTGTGTGTGTGTGTGTGTGTGTGTGTGCATGTATGTGCAAGTGTGTGTGTATCATTAGTGTATTTGACTGACTGGAATTGCTGGCTGTCCCCAGAGTTAACCAATTAAAAGGCTAATGAATATACAACAGATTATTATTATAATTGAGCTAAATTATCATAATAGCCTGTGCTTACAGTTTCTGTATTTAGTTTGGACATACTGAGAATAGTGACTTAATTCGTAAGAAGCACACACACATGGCTAATGAAATTATGTATGCCATCTACTGTAAGACAAGAGATCCAATGATTGGGCTATTACGCTTATAAAAGCACCTTAAAATAAACAAGCTTCTGTTGCATTGTTATACACTTCAGGGTGGCAAATGTTACCAGGGCTACATTACATGTAAAAGTCCTGCATTCAAAGTAAAACTTGAGTAAAAGTACAAGAGTATTAGCTACAAAAGTATCAAAAGTAAAAGTTTCGCAAAAAAAAAAAAAAAAGAATGCCTCCTCCAAAAGGTCATAAGAGAAGTGTGAGGGGTTGTGAGATGATTAGTGCAATATAAGAGATAAGAAGAAAAAACAAAAAACAAATATAAATGTTTGTGTTTGTGAAATAATTGATTATTTTACCTCTCTGGGCAGCAAACACTTATGTTTGGAATAAAGTTTGGAAAGTACTGGCTAAATCTTAAACAATATGTTTAGTAAATGTTCTCATTTACTCTCCAACACTGATAATGTGACAGTATTTTTTTTGGATATAAAATTGAAAAAACAATTATAGGTAAAAATAACGGAATATTTGTTTTTGTCTGATCTATTCAGGTAAATACCAAACAAATCCAAGTAATTCATCACATTAATGAAAAAACTCCTTTAAATCCAACATTGTCATGAAGTCATGCTCATTCATTTGCAACATTGCCCACAACGGCCTGATTCAACCAGATACATTAAAGATGTAGCGACCTCTGGAGAAACAGTATAGCAACATCTCTCCTGGTTGATAAATGTCTGTTGTCTTTCAGTATATATCATCATATCACACAACCTAAAGTCTAGATGTAGAAACATGGCATCATGAGAGAATTTTAATTATGCTTTTGATAAAACTAGAAAAGCCAGTTTGAGGGATTTTTCTTATGCAAACTGTCAGTGTTCATCCAAATGAAATGTGTCGTAAATGAGCATTTATATTATGAAATCAGCATCTTGTTAGAGGGACCCTTCAAGTTATTTCTCTTCAGGAACTCCGCGTGGTCCTCGGCATTCAAAAAAAAAAAAAAAAACAGCATAGCAGCGGATGTCAAAATACATCACAGGAAAGCAATGTCAACCACTGACCCACTCTACCGCTTATATATTCATGCATAGCAAACACAAAGACTCAAACCCGTGCGTCTTGTGCCATCTGACCCTGCGGAGGGCTTTTATGGTGTGATGTCATCACGCCCCATTGTCATAAATGAACCACCTCACTTCTCCGCCTGCCCGTCAATAAATTTTCAAGGGGCCTCGGTCATACGTCCCCACTCTACTGTGCTCTAGATGGACATGAAATAATTGCCATGCAAAGAGTTGCACGTTTCCCTTTCTAATTTTAAGGGTCAACAGCATTTTAATACCATTTTAAACACACACACACTGTTTTTTATGATGCATGTACAAGCAGCTTTTGATAGCTTAACCAGCCAAGCATGGTTAAAGAGAGAAACCATTGCAGCTGCTTCCAGGACCCACTTAATTTAGTCCCCTGACCCCCGTTCACCTGAGTCTGCATGGAAATCATAATGCAATTCAAGTGTGAAGAAAAATGATATAGTGTGTATTTACCCCAAATATTTATGCAGGGCCTACTAACAGTCATGCTTACTCCTAATAAAGGGAAAGTGATGCCTTGTAACATTGGCAGTGCTGGGTTGCTGCTACATTGCCTGAGGCCATTGTTTCCACCATTATCATTTTCATTGGATTCTATACAGGGCAGTGTTTCCAGTGTTTACAATGCCTGCCTCATATACTGTAGGCCTTAGGTGTTTTACGGAGACGTTTTGGATTTCTTTCAGAAATTTTGACTTTATTGTCAATAAAGAGTCCACACCGTTGTATTACTTAATCTAAAGGACACATGAGCCCACATTTACTGATATGCTAGTGGAAATATCTGCTATCCACCGATGGAAAACAACCTACTAAGGAAATAGTGATTTTCTATGAGTCTGTATGATCTCTAGGTGTTTTTTCCCCCCTTTTCCTATCACATTCTTCTGTTTACTCAAGGTTGCAGTTCACTCAGACTGACAGTTGCTGCTGGGGGTCCAACAATGTGTCTATTGTTTAACATCCCCACTATCTGCTGACCTGACGCTACCACGTGCTACCTGAGGGATGAAAAGCCAAGTTGAAAAACACAATAGGATAACAGAGGAAATCCTCTGTGCAGTAACACCCCTGAATTGGATTGTTATTCTGCAGTTCAGTTCCTTAAGAAGTGTGTCAATAGCTATTACCTTCCTAACAAGGGGATCAGGTGAGCCCTGTAACAGCAAAGCAAAGCTCCCTGAGGCACAATCATGTTCTATATTTCCAGAGGGGAGGTCTGTACTGCACTGTACTCTGGGTAGCAATCTTCCAGAAGCCTATTAGACTACTGTAGCTGTATAAAGAGTCAAGCAGAGAGGGTGTCTCATCAGTGCTGATAACAGGGTATCTGGTCAAGTCATTAGCTCTCCTCTTATTGAATTCCTCCAGCCAAATAGACCAAATGAAGCTAAATAAAGCTATAGATGGTGAGGAGCCTACAGCCCATTAATATGCCGCCACCTCGCCCTCGCCCTCCTCCTCCTCCCAGAGCCACAGACACACACTGCCATTTCTCCTCTTTTTCTATCTTTCTCTTATTCTCACTTTTTCTCCTCCCAGCACACAAGCTCCCTCTTTTCTCTCCCTCTAGCCATCTCTCCCTTTCATTCTTTCCCACCGTCATTCTCTCCCTCTCCTCTCCTCCGTCCTTCCCTCCTCTCTCCTCTCCTCTCCTCCCTCACTTTCCTCTTGTCTGGGGGCCCTAATGGCGAGCATGTACAGCAGCTCTGACACCGTCACATCTGCTGGCAGAGAGGGTCTCTCCCTCACCACACAGCCTGCTAATGAGATCTTCCCCCATTTAATTAATACCATAAGAATTTTAATTCTGACTGAATCAATTTAATGTGATGTGATTTTGTCAGCTCTATTCCCCAAGTAAGGAAAAAAACAGAGCGGGCCCTGATGCTTATTACATACATCATTTCACGGGCCCTGCATTCCCTGCTGACTTAAACAAATTCTAATTAAGACTAATTAAAGCATCATTTATGAAAACGCTTGTGATAGTTATGCAAACATTCTGGGTGGGTATGCTCTGCATGATAATTACCCCCGGTTTAAATTAAGACCTGTTCCCTGGCAATTATGCTAGCCACACACCAGCACCTCATGGAAAACGTTCTTTATTCAATTCCTGCAATTAAATATGAGACCTGGTTCCCGAACTATCCGCTCGGAATGGATTTTTATAAAAGGAAAAGGATGATTATGCGTTGTTTTCCTCCCCTCCTGTCAGGTGGAGTAAATGGAGCCGATCTAGTGTTCTGTATCAGAGTTACATTGGGGTTAAAGTGATGATCATAAAGCAGCCAGTGGTGACTGATATCTGAGCTGACACCCACTGCTTGTGGATGAGGTGATTAGTCTGTGTTTTCTAGGTGAGTTTTTGTCACATGGATGCTGGTTGGGTAGACGTGAGCAGATGTGCTGTTTTAGATCTCCACCTTTGCTCACCAGTGACTTACAATGAATTACTTCAAACACACAGCACGCCTACAGCTTAATTTGGCTCTTTTCTCAGACCAGAGTTAACACCTTTTAAAAAGTTGTCTGTGATCTTAAAAGAAATACATCTGGAGTGTGTCTGTGGTTGTGTGTAGCTCAGTTAGACTTCACCACTTAAGCTTCAATGTATGGAGAACCAGACATACTATATATCAAACATGAATATTGCTGTGGACTAAACAGTTGAATGATTTCCTCCACAATACCTACATGGCTGAGAAATTGCGCATGTTGAAGTTTGTTACGAGAACAGGATTTCCCCTCTGATTCAGAGGCTTATGTCAGCTGGCTGTTAATAGACATGCAGAACGCTGCCTCTTTATCAGGCTTTTAGCAGGAGTTTACAGTATGACATTACAGCTGCAATATCAGCTCTGTTGATATGTCAGCACACTCCCAGCAACACATTGTTTCACAGTGCTGAGGACCAGGCTATTCTTATAGTATTGGCACTATTTAAAGCACTTAAGACATATTTAATGGCCCTGAAACTCAGAAGGTGCTCTATAAAAAGTTAAAATAATATTTCTCTGAGCGATTAACTCACCTGTCTTTTGCAGGTGTTTCTGAGTGTATTTAAGTGGCCTCCTATCACTGTAAACCTGGCTACTCATTACATACATCTTTCATGTCCTAAACGATACTTTGTGTAGCTTTACAAGTATAATGATGAACAGATGTGGAGCTGTACATGTGGCACGGTAATTCATCATACTTTTAAATGCTTTTAATAAAGTTATGGCTTCCCTGCGCTCAGATGGCTCGACACGGTGGTGTTGTTTATGTGTTTGCACAACACTTATCACTTCTGTCATGTTTGTTTACTTCTCTCTGTGTGTTCGATTTTGGAAACGCC
This sequence comes from Thunnus albacares, assembly GCF_914725855.1. NCBI lineage: Eukaryota > Metazoa > Chordata > Actinopteri > Scombriformes > Scombridae > Thunnus > Thunnus albacares. The sequence goes on from NC_058116.1 coordinate 17,131,522, forward strand.
GCAGCATTATTGCGTTTTACTTCATGAGAGGCAGCTGGTTCAATAAAATGAGGAAAAAAAAGCAGGCCCTATTCCCAAATCAGTAAGGTTGAGGGAACTGGAGCGGCAGGGAGCAGACCCCGGTTCCACCCACATCCTGTTTTACGTGTGCTGCTTCTCCCTGTACATGCAGATGGCACAGCGCTCCCAGATATCATTTGAGGTAATCTAATCCCTCCACTGCTCCCTCTAGAAAGGAGGAGTATTAGCGGCCATATGTCAACCAGATTTGTCAGATTATTCATTACAATTAATTGCTGTTCCACTTAAGGCCTTTAAGGCTGTGAATTGCTCCAAAATCTATTGCAAACACAAAAATTATGAGTAAAAGACTTTGGCCCTGTCATTCAAATTTCAGGCTGACCTTTAGCGGAGCCTGGCTTTTCTGAGGGAGTGCAGGAGAGAGCGCCTTTCTAATTGGTGTTTCTTCAGCCTTTTTTTTTTTTTTTTTATTTTCCATCTGCAGGTAGAGCGTCTGTCTCTATTGACAAGGAATACAGGGAAGACTGTTGTGCCAGTCCAGGATGATTACACCGACTGCCCACTGAAGTCCACTGTTCTTGGTTTTTGTTGCATCATATATTGGTTATATTCATATTTGCAATTTGTTTTGCTTATTGTTGGGATGCAGAACCGCCATAGTTAGCTTTCTGCACACTGTACACTGTCAACTGAATTTCAATGTGGACCTTTTTCGAAGGTTGGCTGCAAGGCAGCCTAATAGCCACCTGAATTAATGTGCTGTCCAAGGATATGAGCCATAATACTTTGGTGATTAATGTTTCACTGGTGCTCTGCTTCCATAGTTAGGGCTTACACCCCAGAGATAAACTATTCACTACATACTCAAATCACACTCAACCAACACACAGATTCACTCAAAACCACATTTCTTATTTGTGTAGTTTCGATTTTTTTAAATTTTTTTTTTAAGAAAAACGAAACTGACTAAAAAATATTGATTTTTAAATCCCATTAGCCCAAATCACACTAAGTAGTCCTTGTAGAAAAAGTCACAGCAAATTACAAAATTATGATTGACTATGATTATGATTGAAATCCATGGGGCTGATTCATTGCTGATGATGTATTTTGGTTAATTATGGAGTTAAGGCACTAGAGGAGTGACTTTAAGCCTGTCTGATTGGCCCACTTAATTGTGCTTTATGAGATAGGGCTTACCAAGCAGGGCTTAGAGACTCAGTGTTAGGACTGAAGTAGGAGGAGAAAATCTCTCCCAGGTCATATTACCCAGGCCAGAGTTAATGAGAAGGTGGAGGTAAGAGAATCCATCAACATATCAATCTGCACCACCTCTCCTTTCACCTCCGCTCCAACCGTTTTTTATCTTGTCCACATTGATCATCATTAGTATGATACAACATTGTCATATTCCCTGATACATCTTATAATAGAGGTTTATGTAATTTACTGAGCAAGCTAATAAATAAAGGAGAAATTATATTTTTTTAATAATGACTGTTGTTTTACACATTTTTTGTAATGTTATTGCTATTATTGTGTATGATTCAGGAAAAAATGGGCGATTTATTGCTCATCATTAATCACAGAAGGGAGGGTCCATATACCTCTGTCTTGTTTCTTATTGTACCCGACGGCTCAGGCTGCCTCAAGTGCCTCAGAGCAGCTCGATGAGATCTCGTATCCACCTGTATATTGGGAGAAGGAGGTGTTGAAATATTTCAGATTCTCCTCTACACTCATGGTGCCGGCAGATCGATGCTCTAAGCGCCGGTTGCCTGGTCTCGTCTCATCACTGTACTCCTGCCGACTGACACATCCTCATTATATTACAATACGGTTGCCACTAAAGGTCATTCTCCCAGAACATAATCACACACAATCAAAACCACAAACTTCATATATCAAGGAGACAGTAAATAGCCTCAGGGTTTATTTTCTACTGCCACAGAAATGCTTTCAGTCTATTCATAAGCTGTAGTTGGGATGACTTGAATGAAGATCTGATGCCACATAAACTGTGACACAGGAAAAAAAGAAAAAAAAACATTTTGAAGATGAGCAAGTGGACTTCTCCTTTACTTCCTCATTCAGAAATCATAAGTAACTGTAAATATTCTCTCTACAGCACACCTGTACTTTTGCTTTGCTGTCTCTTTGCAGCTAAAATACGGTAGCCTTTAGTTAAGTGTGATATTCAGTTTAAAACCGCAAAGTCTCTTATTAAATGAGGCTATTAAGATTTAAGTTGCCATTTGTCAGATTATAGTTATTGAAAGAGATGGGCGTTGTGTTCAAGCTCCTAATTTTTTTTTTCTTCCTCCAGCATCAGGAGTAGGTTGTCATGAAAAGAAGTGTCAAAGTAAAAAAGAGCGGAAACACACCCCTCTCCTCCATATTACCATAATGAGGAAAACACACTTAGTGGGCCATGACCTGATGTCATCTGATTATACCCATGATTAATGATATCCTTTTACCAAAACATGCCACTACTGTAACTGTCTGGGATTAAAAGCAGCAGATGGTAATGTATTCATGCTTTCAGTGATGTGCTCTTATATCCAGTATTAACCAATGTGTGTGTGTTTAATATTTGCCAAGATGCGTTGTTTTTAAATGTAATATTCTGCAGACATTTTATTTCCTCTCTTTAGTCCATATAAGAAACAAGAATAGTTTTTTTTTATGAGCTTCACGTGAAACTGTTGTGTCTCTGTGCTTGTTATTGACTCCTTTTTGCAGGCTATAAATGACATGAACATCCAGCACCATCTGTTGTAGAATTAAACCAATTCACTTTTCATATTAGGTCCAACTGTGGATACACGTGCATTTGCTGTTGGATCATGGATATAAACCTGTTTTTTTTCTCTTCAATTGTGTTAGAAAAACAGTTTGATGTACAGTCCGTAACTGGTTAGGAGTGCACGTTAAAATAACAAACTGGGATTGACGCTTTCTGCTCTCTTTGGTGTGAGGGTGATCTTAATGAGCTGAAATTCATGCAAGGCTTTAAAGTGTCTTGTTTTGTACTCAGACTCCAGTCTCCAGATACCAATGTCCAGTCGATGACTCAGTTGAAAATATTTTCCTCTGGTTTTTCCTCTGTCCAGACGCCATGTCAACAAAGCCCCCAGTGTTGCTGCGATGTAGGAGCTACAATGTCAGTCTGTCCGCTTAATTGCGAGTGGGATGAATGTTAATTTACTCAGTCAAGAACCCTCTTTGTAGCACTTTTATAGCCCAGAGGTGTAGATTTACATCTTAGGGATACAATGAGTTTTAGCTTGTGCTAAAAGGGGGGTGATAGGGCCCACATTCCTTGACCTCCCACTGCATATTGTTCTATTGTATATGAACACCTCTCTGCCAAAGAACAGCCATGGTCAGGGTAGGTGTCAGGGATGGGGGGGTTATCCTGACCTACAGCTGAACTTGAGCAAAAGGCAACACTCTATATTTGCTCAGTGTGCGCGGTCGACTTCCCCGAGTAAAGGTGATATAACAGTGCACAACATACCTGTCAACTCAGCACAGTTTCGTCTGTAACGCGCCGTGGCGTGTGCATTTCTGGCTCTGTGAGTTTTGTTTTTAATCTCCGAAATGTACCTGCAGTGTTATACTGTAATGGACAAATTGAATTCCCATTTGAACAGTTCAGACGTTCTGCGACTTTCAGGGAGATCTACCTCACTAGTACAAAGTGTAGTACTGTGTAATTATAAGAGAGGCGGCCCTGGCCTCGGGGGATTGCTGCTAGATTTCACTAGAAAAGGTTCCTGTGCACTACATGAATATGCTCAAGAAATCCACCCCGCGTTTGTGTATTGGGCTGTCAAAAAATTAAATGAAAAGTCATTCTAATAGGTGACCCTTGGCCTAGTTCATATTTCCTGTCAATTATGAAAGTATGAAGTCATGCATAGTTATGAGGCATGGGCGGGCCTATTAAAATTCATAAATGATTTGTGTTTATACCAGGTTACTCTAAACCACTTAATTCCACGTGGTCATGTAGAACTAATGCCGCTCCCCACTGTATACCTTAAAAAGAGGCAGGTGCATTATGTTTCTCCAAAATTTTTATAATTTGATTTTCAGTATTACATAAAAAAAAAACAAATTAACAAATCAGACTAGCTTTCTTCTTGTCTTAATATTGACAGCATGGGATTTAGCTACAGCGTTTTCATAATCAGTTGTTTGTTTAAAGCCAGGAGCTGCATTGGAACTGCATTTTCTCGCCAACTGCCATGACAATGGGCTAATTGTTTTCTGGTAATTATACCTTCTTCACCAGTAAACGTTTTGCAGACCTCTTGGGCTCTTATGTAACTCAGGTGTGTGTAATTACATTTCTTAAGGTCAACCTTTCACCAGGATGAATTAGTGAAATTGCATAGTTGACCACTTCAGGGCATGGATCCAAATGCAATTATCTTTGTTAATAGTTCTGCTCTTCAGTTGTAGAGGATGATTCGGAAAACAACTGATTGACACAAAGCATATAGAAAAATGTAAAAGTTCAATATCTCTGATTTTACGTTTTTCACATAAATGAAGTATCCCTCTTTACTCCAAATGAAGGACTGTGTTTTGGTATTTAATCCTGAGTGCCAGTGTAAATACTGGCTTGAAATACACAAACATTTGACTTGTTTTCTCTCACCGTGTGGGGCCTGGTGTGAGATATTGATCAGAGTATATCCTGGTCAATCAGACTAAATGATTGCCTATAAGCCCCCAGCCTCACCTGCTGGCTGGAAGGCATGAGGGGGATCCGGAGGAAACCGAATTATAGCAGCCTCGATATGAGCTGCCTGGCCACTGATAGTTCCCAGCAGTCTCATGGAACTGAGCAATGCAAATGTACAATAAACAGGGCCTAAACTGGTGGAGGTCTTTCAATCACACAGGGGCAATAGTTCAACCCCCGCCATGCATAATCCCAGCCTTGAAACCCCTGGGACTCCAGCCTCCAACCTGCTCAATGGCACAAAGATATTAGATAGCCATATGTAGATTCACTAGGTAAACAGACTCTCATGATAACACAATACGCTCTCTTTTCTACCAGGAATATATTTGAAGCTAAGTTCTGCTTTCTTCTGAGGGAAGGCTCAAATTGAAGGCTTAGCTTTGCGCCATCAATATTCGATGCAGCTGTTTGCTTTGTTTAACGTCCTTGATATATCTCTTGCTGAGAAGAAATTGGTATCTCTTCTTTGTGAATCAAGTGTTTGCATTATAGACCGAGCTGGACTGAAGAGAGGCTGATAGAGGGCCTGTTTAGGGGGCGTGAAGTGTGTTTATATGAATGGGAAAAAAGATAAAAAGCACTCTAAAATACGGGAAATTAATGTTAACAAAACAGTTATTTTTGGATGCTGCTTTAAAGGATCAAATCTAGTCTAACAAGCTAATGATTTAATTGACATCTGTCTGTAATTTATCGCAAATTATCCTCTGTGTGATTATCTCTTTACAGTATTTGACATTTATTGTTGATGTCTTCCCCCAATTTTTCAGTTCATGAGGTTAGTTCTTCCCTGGGATATGTTTACTCACTCAGTCATTCGCTCATACACACACACACACACACACACACACACACACACATACTGAAAATCATTCACACACAACCACACGAGGTGATGTGGTTCTATCAGACCTGTATGAAAACGCGGTCTCTCTCTCTTTTTCTGACACACGCATCCACCAGAGAAGCCCATATGGAGACAAATGACACACACACACACACACACACACACACACACACACACACACACACATATATACAGCAGGAAGAGTGTCTGTCTATACGTGGGGGAGGGTGATAAGGGACAGAGGATAGGAGAATAGGATGGGGTGGAGGGGGGAGGTTGTGGGCTGTTGACAATGTTCTCCAGGTCTGTGTAACCCCCGCCTTCCTCCTCACTCCCCTCCCTCGCCAGCGGCTCAGCGGTCCCAGCAGGAGACACTCCAGCCCCGGGAGAGGGCCCTTCCGGCCGGTGGGGGGCTCCGCGGGGGCGGGTGGCACAGAGAGAGACACGACATGGGCCACTTTAGGCTTGCATCACATGATCCATGTGAAAGGAGGTGGCTGATGAGGGGCTGACACTGATCATCCATTTCGCTCGTCCATTATGTCAGATAGTGTGAAGTGACAGGAGGAAGATGTTTTCAAAATCCAGTAGTTCAACCTCTTTTTGTTTGCAACCAATGTAGCAGAAGTAGCCACAGGAGTCCTGGGTAGGATATGGCTAAGTTGTTCTGAAATAGCTCTCCTCTGATGTGATTGCCAATTTTCTCACTTGTAATTGCTTTAAGAGTTGATATTTTTGAATTTTAAACCTATAACATTGATCTGTCCGAGCATTATATCTGCACATTTGTTGGTGATGATGCCTCTGAGGTACATTTTATTTTGTCATGGATACAGTGCTGTAATTAAGTGGCTCTCAATCCTGCTCCTCAGTACCAAGAGTGCTACTTGTTTTCAGTCCTGGTAGATAGTTAATTTCATTCAGCTGGTGTTCTAGGTCTAAATCAGTCCCTGATTACATGATAAAAATGAAAACCAGCAGGGCTCTGCATCTAAAAGGACCAAGAATAAGAACAATTGAAACTCACTGCGCAGTAGAAAGCAAAGCACAATGCAAATGAGACAATTTAAAGTAGCCAAGTCTGTCATTTTTCCCAATTCTTTGGTGGGTAAGCTGAAGGCATAAGAGCGAAGCTGGAGGCTGTTTGATTTGGTACTAAACACATGTGAGCCTGTTCAGAAATGTAAGCACTCATGAGTAAGAGATGATAATGATGGGATAATAGGAATCTATTAGTCCTTCAGTTTTTGAATGCCTAATAATTAGATTAATTGAATGACACTCATTTAGAGAAAATGAGGGACCCAGTGGTGTTAATTCAACCTGTGTTTCCAGATGCTCATTTCTAAACAGCTAAGTGAACTACCTAATCATAGCCCACCATCTGGGAATTCCCCTCCAAGGCAGCAATAGGAGATGGTGCCATAATATGTTTTAAAGACATCGACTGATGGTTGCCTGCAACTAAACATATTGGGGCTGCCGTTTTAGCCTCTCAAGCTAACAAATAGGGGGTAAAAGTGAGTGCCTTGATTATTAACTCCCTGTTCATTTAGGGAACCTAATGCTAATTTCCGTCTTTTATATGAAGGTAAATAAGGTCATTATGGCTGTGTTGATGATTAGCATATCTCACAGGTGTAATTCTCTGTAAGTATTGCTCTGAGACTCCTTCCCTTCAGTAAAAATCACTCAGTGCCTTGCCAACAAAGATGGGAGACTGACTAATTTATCCCCAAATTTGCACCATGTACAAAAAATCATGCAAATGAACTGGGTTCTCAATTGGAAGACACAGCATTTGGGTGACATTAATCAAAGAAAAATATGCAGACAAAGGTGACAGTAATCCCAATACTCATGCATAAGTGGCACAGCTGTGATTTCAGTCACTGTATAGTTGTACAGTACATGCAAGGATTGCAGCAAAAATGGAAATTCTATATATCATAAAACCACCTTCTCTCATTATTTTTATTTTAGCTCACATTGATCAAGTGGCTATGGACTTTTTTCACACTTAGGTGCTCATGCCTTCCAATTACAATAGCACAATTACAAGTATCTGTTGGTTTTTCCATTAGCACCTGAAGTTGGCAAGAAGAAAAAAAAAAATTCAGCTTGTCAAGAAGGAGGATATCTTGTTGAAAACGAGTGTGTAGTTTTGTAGATGAGATAAGATATAAGGTGCATGACAAAAGTTGACAGAATTCAAATAAATTCATGGTTGAACGCAGGAGACGTCCATCAAGATAAATTGTGCAGGTTCATATATGTTTTTCATTCTGGTTAATGAGGATTGATATAGACATGTGATAATTGTAATTATCTCCCACTGCCTCTTGCTCTCTACACATGTGCATCTTCATTAGCTCAGTTAGCCTATAGATATAGTATGACCATATACAATTCCTTGGAGTGTGAAATTTCCCAACAGTCGTCTATTCGTGTGCTTGGTATACGACTGTTGTGAGAGCGGTGCAGTGCCACAGCCCGAGCTCACCTAAGCTCTCGACTGAGTTGTAGTGCAACGCAGCCTAATCCCCCAACAGAGCCGTCAAGCCAGCCTGCAAACAGAGCTCACTGCTGGCTCTCTCTGCGTGGAGGGAGCAAACCAACATCATAACAAAGGGTGTTTATGGAAAAATAGATGCTGGCGCAGCCGACCAGAAAGGGCTTAGCAGTGATCATACCCCGCTCCCACCTTTATCCTTCACCGTTCACATTGAAATGCAAATATCAAGGCAGGGTTTCCACCCGCGTGCCACTCACAAATTGAAAAGCAGTTTTTATCTATGCAAATGCAAGCATGGTAATTGAAGTTAATCAATCAATGCTAGCTTTCACTAAAACCTTGAACATGATTGAATAAAGTAATTATCATTCAGGAGAAAATGATGAAGTTGTAGACAGCATGAACCTTATTAAAGGAGGATTTTGAGTCACAATGGCTTAATTTAGCCAGCAGCCCCCTCTGTGTCTCTCTCTTCTTCCTCTTGTCCCCTCTGTCTCTGTCTCTGCGTCTCTTTCTCACCCCTCGCTCTATCCCTCTGTTCTTCGCTCTCTGGCTCAATCTTGTGTGAAGCAGAATAGCTCACTGTTAAGAATATTTTAAGGCGGTGTGAAATATGCCCAAGTCAGACCACTTGTGGTACATGGCATGAGGCAACTTTTTGATGGAAGTATTTATTGCTTCTTTAAAACAGTGTTAGTTTTTTTTTCTGCTACTGTCACATGAGGATACAATCACATTATGTGCTCTCTTTAAGACACCCCTGATACATCTACCACGCTATACTTACCTCAGCTGCTATGTTGCAAAAATAACTAGCAACATGAACAGAAAAAGATTAAATTTCAAGTTAAAGTGCCAGTGGAGACATGTTAAATGCAGACCTTGAAGAACAGACCATAGTGACCCTCTCTGATTCACACTTGATGTATCTGTTCTTTGAGGGTAAAATGACACTTGTACATAATTGTTGAGGTTGGGGATAAAAAAAAAAGAAAGAAATGGTAGTGTCAACCATTTTCAAATGAAGGCTCCCCCCCCCACCCCCCAGCTTCCACCTGTCAGCCAAGACAGTGGTAATTGAGACTTCCAGTGTGCTGTGGCTGGCTACCTTACTGTCGCTCTCCTGGCTGCTCTCCTCATGGCAGGGCTAGTTAAAGGCCTCTTCGGTTTGTCACAGAGTTTAATATGCACCCTACATAATTATGCAGGATTCACAGTGCTATCAAACTGCAATTCAAATTAGTTCAGGATTAAAGGCACAGAACAGTACTGGTTCCTTAATTGCATTGTACTGTGCTGATCACATTCAAATACCCATTACTCATTCCCTCTGCGGAGCAATAAGTCAGAGGGATTAATACTGAGGCAGGTGACAGGGCCAAGCCATTAAAAGGCAGTTATGCAGAAAGCATGGCTGGTTTTATTCACGTTAATGAAATCAGCGAAATGAAACTGTAATAGATTTATCAAAGCTCAGATGGATTTGCAGTAAATCAGTTTGATTCAGGCAATCAAACTGGACAATGGAGATAGTTTTCAGCTACAGCAGTGGATATCAGGCAGCAGCATGTGAGAAGTGCTGATATTCTTCTTGTGAGGATTTGGTGAACACCCGTTGCCTAGGCCCTATTCCCAGAGCTGGGCCTGCTCATTTTTGTCAGCTAAATGGTGCCAGTGACTGATAAAACATACTGCCTTCCAGTTAAACACCATATTCTTCTACCCCCTTCTCTCATCCCACACTCTGTCTCTCTCTCTGTGCTCTCCTCTTGAATTTATGGACCGTGTGTTGCTGATTCTGGCTTGTTATACAGTGCACAAGCCCATGAATTAGAACCTAAATTCACTTACATCAAACGGATTAGTGTTGAAATCCATCCGTCTGAGCTCGTCTCATGGCACAGTGCTTCAAACTGGCTGTCCAAAACACACGGTGCAACATGGGCAAAACTCTAGAAAGAATAAAAATTGAAGAATTTAAAAAGAATCCTCAAATCAAACACAGTTTAGTACAATTTATCTAAAATAAAAATAAAAAAATCAGACCTTAACACAAGTGAAGCGTGAGTAATTATTGAATCAATAAGTGACATTTTGCATTTAGCTGTACATACACTCTGTAGGCAGATACAGTGAGAGAATTACACCAGTTTTTTCTAAGTCCTGCCTTACACTTTTTCAATGTAAAAATGGTTAAATGACCTGAGCTCAAACAACATTATTTTTAAATGTGTTCTTAATGAGTCGTCCACTGTACAGTATAAATTCCAATTACATCCAATTAACCCCAATCAGAAGCACCTCATCTCTAGCCTCTTTTTTTATTTAATGGTTCGCTGCGGCTTCAACCATTGATTAGGCTGAATGAGCAGCACCACTAAATGACCACCTTGAAGGAGACGGGAGCTGTTAGCCTTAATAGAGATAGTGTGGCTATTACACCTCTGTGTGCACAATGTCCCTCTTTTAACAGGCTAGATCAACTTTTATATTGGGGTCTGACGGGCCCCTATTCAGGTTGATTTTGACTTTAGCCCATTTGCTACGAGGGAAAATGTTAAGTAGAAACCTCCCATCCATGAACACCGGCCCATTATTTTCTAATTACGATGCATTTAGGTCCTCCAGTAGGCATGCATGATTATACATAACGCCTTTTGAATGTGTACACAATAGCAGTTATGAAGCCAAATGGCATTGTGTGAGTTTGTGAGATGTTTTACTCAAAAAATATATTCACCAAAGACAAAGTAGAAAGATAAAAAGTGAGATGTGGAAAACTAAAAATATGCTTATAATAACTGGTCACTATTATTTATTCCAAAGACTGAATCAGGCTGAAAGTGATCACAGCAGCTTACTTAATTTTTGCGTTGCTTTGCTCAGGATCAAGACAAGACTCTGGTCAACTGCATGAGAGAGACAATGAAGATTAGAAATAAAAGCATAAATCCATTCAACATGAAGTATCCTCGAGTGTTAAAACTGGCAACAGACGCTTGGATAAGCCCTCCCACATACTCAGTCTTGAGAATTTCTCTGTTTGTGTTCTTTTGAGGAGTTTGCATTGCATAATACCCACACGGCTAGCCACAACAATCTGTAGATTAAGCCCAACAAAAATATGCATTAGGACTCCCTGGCTTTACGAATAACAGTTTCCTAAGTGCATTCAAAATACAATTCCCTCATAATTTGAGCTTTGTTAAAAGAAAAACGGCGCTCGTCTCTTAATGAAAGCACCCATAGTCGACATTAGAAGTGGATTAACCAGAAGAGAACTAGAGATGCACAATAAGTCTTTGAAACAGCCTACATTTACAATAGTCACAGCAGAGCCAAACACATGAAGCCTTAACTTTGACAGTATGCATAAGAAAATAATTGCTTTATTTATGGATGGTATGAAATTAAGCACACTTAAAAGCCTGGCACAGTATGGTTTAATCAACCCCCTTGATTCATGCTCACAATTCACACTGCAACTGAAAGCAGGGCACATTAAATACATTCCCTTATTACTCTATAAATGCAAGTGGCCAAGCAGACAAAACCCAAGTGATAAATTAATAGTAATAAAAACACCAACTGCACGGACAGATACAGAAATTAAAAGCCAGCATCAAAAACAACACGCCGTTCAGCTTAATAAAATGCAAGACAATAACATTTCTCTAAACCAATCACATGCACCTTCTGTAGGATATTTAAACACATTTAATGTTGATTTGTATCTCATTTGGCATTGACTGAATTAATCTAATAAATATTTAGTATTTAGAGTCCTTTTGGGGTGGATAATGAACAGATTTTGATGGCAGTGAGTGAGGGAAGCAATAATTTTCCAATTATGTCTTGAAGTCCCCTAGCAAGAGCTGAAGAGATAAAGAGCCAGTTCACCCAAATCACAAAAAAACACACATTTCTTGTTTGCCCCTGGTGGTATCTAACCATGCAGATAGTTTTGGGTTTGAGAGTCAAGGAAAGCTTTGCTACTACCCCACCTCTATGAAGGTGAATGTAATTTTGTTAGTGATGTTTGACCAATTGGAAACAGTAGGACTATTTTTCTTTTAGTAGAAAGTAGTTCCTATAAAAAACTGCTGTATTATGGTGGCAGGGATAAGGGTGGATATCTGTAGTTTAACATGTATTTTTAGTATTTTTTTTGATTTGTTTGAACCCTTTAATTGAAATGTAGGATTTGGAAGAAGTATGATGGTTGAAGGACCACAATGCTTCAGAGACAACATTGCAAATTGATAAAACACAAATTATGAAACACATTCCCCAAATCCACACGTTTGGGTCGTCAAATGTGAATGTGTGTGTTTCTTTTTAAAGTGATATATGTTGTCTTTTCTTCATTTGCTTGTGTTTCCCTGAGCTGCAGGCTCAAAATCAGCCATCAAATAGAATATAGTACAGAATATTATGTTTTCAAGCATGACATTTTTAACAAATGGCACACTAGTACAATAAAAAAACAGTTGTGTGTATTTAATAAACAATATTGTTTATTTGCAACATTTTGTGCATATATACTGTAATATTTCTAGAATAATCCACAACCAATGGAAAACAAGTAAAGCATTAGTCCACTGTTCGTGACTCACTGAATCACATCTGTATCATGCATGTAAAGCACAACATTAAAATAATTCTTGTTAGGACATTTAAGCTGTTACATTATTGAAAAATTACAGTATGGTGTTAGAATATCTTGTAGGTGTGATATATGTCATGTCACATGGACACAGACAGCGTGATGTGTGTGTTAAGAGCTGCCAACACTATTCAATATTTTATTTATCCTTTTGAAAATATAATATTTTATACATTTTTCAAATATAAATGGAAAATAGCAAAATATGGCAGCATTGGAGAAAGTTTGTCTTGACTTAAGCTTTGTATTTGCCCATTCCAATTCTGATGTCTCCTTCATATCTGGTAGTTATTTTATCAATGTTATGCATCAGTTTGATGTATTTGTACATATAGTACACATCTTACATTTTACTTGAGTGGGTTGTTCAGATTCAATTCTAGGTCAAGTCCAGACTGGATTGCGTCGTAGGTCCAGTTCAGGGTCTGTTTTGGCTGGTCAGTTGTCAGACATTGGCAGTGCAGTCCTGTGAAACACCATGTCAACTTATGGACTTTCAAGAAAAACTACCCTGTTTTTAGCTTTACAACAATACATTTTGATATATTTTTTTAAGTTCACGATTGTTATTTATCTTAATAAGTAGGAGAATTTCCTCAACCCATAAAGGAACATTTAATCTGTCAGGTTATCTGAGAAATTCCAAATCACCAAAATTGGAAAATCTTATCCAACGGCAAAATACTGTTTAAAATGGTATTTAAAAGCCTATTACACACACACACACACACACACACACACACACACACACACACACACACACACACACACACAGTTCCTATGAGTTCCACATTCACTAGAGGTCAATAATTATATTATAAGAAAGAATTCAAAAAATTAACTGATCTATTCACCTTAGATTCATCACTTTTCACAGCGTGGTAAACCTCCTCTGGCTCGGTGGTACATTCTTCCAATTATACAGCAGCAGCATGATACTTGTAACACTGAGGGAAATAAAGTAAGTATACAAGTTTCATCATTTAAAACTAGAAATTCAAAATCAAAGACTCTCCTAATTAGTTAGATTTCAACAGTATGTGTCATCACCATGTCAGAAACTTCCACATTTTAAACATGTCCCTGTACGGCTTTGGACATCTCATGCAAGTAAAACCCACTTATTACAATGACAGCCTATTGCTGATAAAGCACTGCACGGAGAAATAATATAAGACATGGCGCCTTCTCATAATAATTCACCTCTGCAAGGAGGATGAGAAGCCTATAGCCTCATATAAAAGTGTGACCATTTGGACAGTGACTAGAGTACATTCTGTCGGTCCATCTCAAATTTCAGAAAAAAATTGAGATACCCAAGACCTCCTGCTTCTGTAGCAAGGGCCTAATCTCTGGAGGGTCAATTACCATTCACTTTGGCTTGATCTTGTTTGTTTAACTTGACACAGTGAAGAAAGGCCTGACATTGACCAGAATCCGCTGCATTAATGTGTTTCATGTTCTGCATTCATCATTGTCACCGAGCTGGAGACGACTGCCAGTGTCACAAGAGGATGTGTTTGTGTGTGTAGTAAAGAGAGAAAGTGTGGAGAGCTTCAAGTCCAACTGAAATCACATTCAGTCGTCCCTTTTTACAGTCAAAAACAGTGCCAACTTGTAAATGCATTTTAAATTGTTTTTTTTTTTTTTTAATTATTATTAAAAAGAAGAAGAAATTGTTTTTGGGGAAATATCAAAAAACATCCTTTTAATCTCAGCGGCTGGCAGTGTGAAACCGTTTAATCTCTTACACATTACATATTCTTTAAAAAAGTAAATACATTACTTAACTCATTACTCAACAGCAAAATTAGCTACATTACTCATTACTTTACTACCGTTACTCAGCTGGGCATCTTTTATGTTATAACGTCTGTGTTTAACAGGTGTAGAAACATTGTGGTTTAACAAGCAGACAGCCTGCAGTTTGGAGGAATTTACAGACCATCAACTTCTAGGTTAACATTAGTCCCGTCTTCACAGTGAAGCTGCATTGTGGTCACAACCTCCAAGTTGTGGAAAGTTGGACTTTCATTTCTCAATAATAATATAAACAATAATAATAATGTTGTAGTTATCATGATAATACAGATTTTGTTTCTCTCTGAGAGCTTTAAAAATGGGGGAAATATGTTAAGGTGGACTTAATAGATGATTAGAGGAAAACATGATAAAACACAGAAGTCTTCAATAAATACTTGCATATATAATTCAATACAACTGATTTATGCTTACATGTGCTACTCCTGTCAAAATTCACAAATCTGATAACCCTGACACTAAATGTAGTAATGTCAAAGCTGCACTCTTTCACTGCCTATAAAAATGTTGGTTGGTAAGACATTTCTGGAAAGAGGTACGTCACACAATTGATGTTGGTTTCAGTACACCTCCCTTCATAACCAAGAATATTTATTATGAATTTATACCATATGGATTTGAATAGAAAACAGGGCCAGTATGTACCTTAATATGACTACTTTAATATGAGTTTGCAAAGAGGCTTATAGATCTTACAGGAAAAGTAAAAATAAACCTTCTATAGGTAAAGTGGATGAAGGAGATGACGTTATGTATGGCAAAATTACATACTGTGAAATAAGATACATTTAAGGAAATATGGGATTTCTTTAAAGGGAAGATAATGGGAGATGGAGTAAGGTGGTAGATATAGATAATTATGATTTTAAAGAAGAGTAATTCATGTAGAGAGCCATACTTATGTGCCCCCCCTCCTCCCCCCCCTTGAGATAATTGTGGACTTTTGTGATTAAGTTGGAGAGGCATTACAGTATGTATTACAGGTTTTTTTTCTTTGTTTTTCTATCTTTCTTTTCTTCTATCATTTTATGTCTCTATGTTAGCTTACTCCTTGCGGATGTGAACTCTCAGAATTAATTGTTAATGTGCTATGAATTCTTAGTATTCATTTTTTAAAAGCACGTACTGATGTACAGCTGCTAATAGACGGGTTAGGTTAGATGTAGTAGACCTCACTGTGGCGATGAAGTCTCAATGGATTTAGAGACACATGGAGCCTCACATCTGCACAGAATGGCAGATGTGAGGACAGCTTCAAACACACTTTTTTCACACTAAATGGTGCAGCATAATTGTATTTAGGTGTTTCATTTTTTCCTCTACATGTAAATTCTTCATTAAGGTGCCTGTCACACTGCCTACTATAAAGGAACCAAGGTCAGTTTGTGCTGATCTTCATTAAGGCCTCTAATTACCATGAACTTTTGTTTTTCTCTCATTTACAACCATAACAAACACACTGCGGTAAGCTTCATGATATTTACAACTACTACTGATTGGCTTTTCACATAAACCCTAAAAACACCAATCATCAACAGCTTTCTGACAACCTCAAATGATCCAACTAACTCTATAGTTTAAACACTTAAGAAACATAAGTGGGAAAAGTAAAAAAGAAATGAGAGGCTGCCTGGTTGTCTAACATTTGAGTGCTTCTCAGTCCCAAAATCTTCATCTTCTAAGTCCCCAAATCTTTCCAAGCAGGTTTAATGCAGAATAATATAGGCCTTTCATATCAGATATTATGAAAAATTCTTATGAATATGTCTCTTCAGTGTTTGCTGTTGCTGAAATGTGTTTAATTTAGAAATTGTGTTGACAAAACTCCCACACAAGCCCCTACAGCAAACCCACAGCTCAATTAGTAGTGCAGGAAGGATTCATGTTGAGGCACCTGTCACTGGCTGAATCTCTGTTTACAGGTAGTCTATACACTTTCTATCAAGCTGAAGTGAACTGGTTTGAACTAATTACAGGACCAAAATATAGTCCAATGTGTCATACCCCAGTGGCTTCGGAACAGCTCCGATTGTTTCCACTAAAAAATGTTTTAAAACAGTGTCTAAGATACTATACAGCACGCCTGGGTTGCACCAGCTAATCGTAAATCCATCTCTAAGATTGTGTGTAAAGTTAGTGACTACTAACTAGTTTCAAACTAGTAATTTACTAAATCACATTCCACAGTTAAAACTTAAAAAATGTCTTATCTAGTTAACACTTAAGTAACATGTAAATCGGTTGCTAGGAAACATATGGAGCACTGTAGCTAGCATTACAAGCTTTAACATAACTAAGAAAACTAACAGTTTTACAGGCAAGAAGATAAAATTAACTTAACTGCCAATCCTTTGTGAATGTAGCTATGACTTTGTTTTATTCATATCTGCATACCTGGAGAAATGTGTTTTAAAAGGAGTAGTAGTTTAATGCAATTTATGCTAAGCTAACCAACATTATTCGGTCATTTAGTCTAATTTTATTAGTATACATTTTTCTAATTTGAGGTACATTGTGAATTTTTTTCCCGTGAAATGTTAAGTTTCAGTTCAGATATGACGACCATATTCCATGTTACCTTTTCACTCTTCAATCTAAATGGGTCAGATATTAGCAATCTAACATTAGCTTTGTCAGTTGGTTCATTCAGCTAGCTTAAACAAAAGTTCCTCCTGGCAGTTAGTACAAGTGTAAATATTTAGTTGATATTTTAGTTTTTTTAACATTTTCAAATATTTAGTTTTAATTAATGACTTGTAGGAACTATTTTGAATCTCCTCTTAGTAAACACTTATAACTCGGCTAAGTTTGAATGAATGAACTGCTGGTGCGAACGGCCCAAGCTCCTCCAAACATTTTAATTACTTTTCGAAGACATACAGTGTCAATTCCATTAACAGTTTTTGTCAGTGGCAAAGTTTATTGCTACTCTTTTTAGTTGACTTTCTTGCAGTACATCTTGAACTATGTCAATGCGGAGGTGGAGGAAATATTAAAGTAGGTTAATAACACTTTAAAACTTTTTGAATATGTATGTTTCAATATGTGCTGTTTCATTTCTATAACTTTCTCAGGTTTGGCCAAAAGAACTATGGCAACAGCGTTTAGCGGGGAGACAGAATACGATCAACAGCAACATGGATGTGCTGTTCCAGCCAACATCTGGGGTGTTGTTATAAATCCTACAAATCAGTCTGAATGTCTGAGTGTCATGGTTACTGAGCTAAAAGAGGATCATCAGCAGAGGGCTTCTATTAAAGGTGAGAAATCTAAAACCTCTCCACTTCTCATAAAGGCACACCAGAGAAACAACGCCAACTGGTAATAATCAGATCTGAGCATGTTTACTCTCACATACACACACGTACACATACACACACACGCAGAGTGTGTGTACGGCTGATGTGAGGTGTACAATATGATATATTAATGAGTGGCAAGTTGGGTGTATTGAAGCTACATACATGGATATACTGTATCTACATACCATGATGATGTTGCAACTTTAAGAGCAGTGTGCATGTAATCAAAAAGAGAGAATTAAAACATTTCATCAGATTTTCACAAACCAAAACAATTCACAAAACAGGCAACATGGTACCAACAGTAAAAGTCTGTGTCTGTGACTACATTTTCATGAACCTGAGCCTCACAGATGTCAGTTCGCTGCTCAGAGCAGATTTTGTATTAGTGCTATGAGGCTGCTGCTGGCTCCTCCTGCAGGGTTTCAAGGGAAGAAGGAAGGCTATTCATGGTCACTTCATTTGACAAGTATTTATTTGTGCTAATATATGACAGTTTGAAAGATGCCTTTTTTCTAAACCTGCAATAACAGATTTTTTGGCCAGCCGGGGGCAGTGGAAACAAGCTGTCAACACAACACTGACATATTATCAGCTTTTTTAGACCATGTCCACAATAAGCTAAATTCGTAAACACATCTTTTTCTCTCTGTTTTGGTCCTCTGTCCAGACTAAAACAGCATTTTCTCCACTGGATACAGAGCTTTTCCAAAATGGCCTCCTGATGCCGGCTAGGCACTGTAGTTTGTACGGGGAAAACAGTTTTGTAGAAACACTGTCATATTGATGACAAAACAGATGGTGGCAGTAGTGCAGCATTCCATTGTTTTTCACTGACATTTCATTGAAAGACAAAGAAGAAGAAACATGACAATAACAACAATGGCGAACAGCTTCATGTGAGTGTTGTTCTCTTTCTTGTATATTTTGATAGCTGGTTTAGAGTTAAACGCAGCCATCTTTCTCTCGCTGAAACTGTTGTAATCTGCTTGCAATAAACAAAATTTCAGGAAGTCGCCACAGAAACAGAAATTGTATACTGTTTCTTCTTCGCTGGTTTTCTGTGGTTAACTTGCTCGTCTGGCCTGTCTGTCTAGTTGGTCTTCACCATTTACCTACAAGGCTAGCACAAATTAGAATACCCTGGAGATTTTCTTTTTTGCTCCAGCTAGTTGCAGGCTTAATTACTTATTTATTGGTGGACTACAGAACTTTGCAGTAAATACATTAATATGTGTGACATTTGAAAGTAAATTTAAAGTATTTTAAAATATTTAGCACTCTGGGACTGGTCAATAGAACCCAAGATATGTAGGCAGATGCACTTTGGAAAACTCAGAAACTGACTGAATATAACAATATATAGGCCAAATAACAGAAAAACTACACAGCTCACAGATCTAGAGAAAAGTAACATGAACAGGGTATTTCTACCGTTTATCTCCCGATCGTTGCGACAAAAGAACAAATAGTTGCTGCTGTGATAACTTTACAGAGTTGTAAAATGTGATTATATGTGATATTATAGGCCGCTGTGCAGTGTTTTAGCATCTGCTAAGTCTTCAGATTTACAGATCTGTTTACTCAATCTGGACTTCCTGGATCGCATTTCATGTTCAGCATGTACATGAAGTAACAAGGCCCCCATGAACATAGCCCCCTGCATAGTTTTAATATCTGAATCCCTGCAAATGAACCAAGACAGAAATTCAGGTTGAAAAACAATAAGCTAAAAGACACAATAAGAGCTACGCAAAACTGCAGAGTCAGGTGATCATTTTCTGTGGGTTCATCACTACAAGCGACCTCTTGCATGTACAAGTTGTCATATGATCCATTGTTAATGTTAAAGTATTTATTATTGCTGCTTTGGTGCCATGAGTGTCTTTCTAGAACTGCTATAGGGCTCATTATTTTAGGTTTTTGTTTTACAAAATGGAATTTATCAGCTTTTGAATAAAAGAAAATCAAATATCTGTGTATCTAGAGATAGCATTTGCAATGCATATTTAAAACCTCCAAAGCAAAGAGTAGTTTCCTGCTCACAAAGGTGCTGTAAGGAATGCAATGACAGCAATCAGACGTATATCTGGGCTGCACCTTATTAAGGAGAGAATGACAGGAAGGGCAAGGTTTCAACTAAGCTCAGCAGAATCAAACTGTATCAAAAGTACTGCAAGGTAGAGTGCTAATAATAGACTAGTACAAACAAAACTCCCGACAGGAATAGAAAGATCAAAACAATGCCTATTTAGTGCTCACGCAGGCAGTGTGAATGGCTTTTGTGTGGCGCTTATTATTGCAATCTCAGTGTAGCAACGGTACAGAGCAAATCTCAGTAATTAACCTATGGTAATGACAAAAGCCAATTTATGGCTCTTAAAGATCAAATGTATCTCGGTTAATGTGAGGTCAATCTAATGCATGCGCGGGAATACCAGAGCTGGAATTGAAGTAGCTGGTTGGGGAGAGGTGTACTGGGATTATTGCCAGTGTGAATAGTGCTGTCAAAAACATCCATAATAAACAGATAGTAATGCACAAGCTGGTGTCAGGCTTAATTTGATACAGTAATAGTTCACATTGTGCATACATTTGTCTACTCAATCATTAGTCTTTATAAACAGTGTTGATGTTAACAAAAGACATAACAATATGACAGGCTAAATTGTAGATTTTCGGCCTGTGTTCACTATTGGATATGTCAGTTTTGAATATACGGCCCAGTAATAATAACTATTTCTATAGCCCTTTCCAAAAGCAAGTTACAAAGTGCTTTACTGAGACATAAAACGAAGAAACACCAGATCAAAATGAAATAAAAATAATTAAATTCTGAAATAAGATTAGAAATAGTACAGTAACAAATGAGTCTTCTGCTCACTTTATTTTGGGTTCCTTGCCCTGAGCTGCCTTAATGTTCAGGAAGCCCAGCACCATCTGCTGCACTGGCTGTGTATACTCCTTAACAGCATAATCACTTCTTCCACTGCAGCAACTTAATGATCCTTAACCCGGAGCTTCCTATTGACCTCATGCATTTCAGCAACAAGTGCTACGACGCCGTTATTTTCTCTTTTAACTTGTTGTGTAGATTGACTTTTGCTACTTGTGATCACCTTGCATTTGCATTTGATCAAATATCTGACCAGTTTCTTCTACAGCGGTACTACTTAGATCAGTTCTCCAGCACTGTGCTGGGATCAGCTGGTCATTTTACTGTTATAATTTTCATGGTGACACACATTTTTAATATGTGTTTATAAGAATATATCATAATAGAATGTTTCTTCATCCAAAACAGAGTGCAAAGTAACAAGCTGATTATTCAAAATTATAGTATTGATAAAATATGTCTTATATACTACATACAGTATATAGGTGAAAAGTTTTAATTCATGTTGATAAATCACCTGCCAGACCAACGAGCAAATATCAACTGGTTTAGTGATCATTTGTGAAGAATGCAAATAATGTCTATAATTTAATAATCTGGATCATCATAGATAAATTGAGTCCAAGCTCTTGCAATTTTTTAGAAACATCAAGCTGCTGCTGCACCACAAAGTAAGCTACCTCAGCTTGTTGTAAGCTAGTTAGCACCAAAGATTGTCTTTTTCAATTCGATATCTGCTTTGGATGTGGTGGTGTCAGGTCATACGACCTCCTCAAAAATGTGCACTCCCAAATGAGTCCTTTTACTTGTATTTACTGTAGCAATAGCAGCAGCAGCAGCAGCAGCAACGGGGAGTAAAAAGACAAACTGGAAATGGAACAAATGAGAAAATGGGCCACATAAGGTCAATTCTCTTAACTTTTGAGAACCTGTGAAACTTTGGTGTTCGGTTCTGTCTTGCGTTTCCACTGCGTTTGACAAACCAGAATGTTTTGGATATACATCAATAGTAATATAGTGCTGTTACCTGAATGTTACTGGAGAACACAGAAGGTACATTAAACTAATGGCATACTCCCCAACACTATGCATACAATCTACTGTTATATACAAATGTATTAAAAGGCATCAAAACAAACATGTTGCATATTATGATTCAGAACATTGCTTGTGCATTGAAACACAGGTACACAGAAACATCCTGCTTTATTAATGCCGTGTTGCCTCTGCAGATGTACTGTTACATTGATAGCCCAAGTACCCACAGCCTCTTTACCACTTACTTAAACACGAATAAATGGAATGAGTTGTGGAAAACAATGCAAACTTACAACACATCTGCTTGACCAACCATGGTTTACTGTCAGAAACCCCCCATGAGTAGCTGGAACTTGCATTTTGTACCACCCCCTGAGTAGAGCAATTTAATTCCAGGAACTTTCCCGCAAAGTGTAAACAGAAACCTAACCTATGACAATGATGACACGTTAGAGATGTAATGCTTAGGATTTAAATCCTGGTTAATTTGGCAAAACCTATGGTTGCTCCATCATAGAGATTCAGGGAAATGAGGACTCGCGCAAAACAACATATATCACAAGCTTCCTACAGCTTTTCAAATAAGCATGATTTCTATCTGAACCATTTCAAATGCTTGTCTCTGAGTCAGACTGAAAGTAAACACAGCAGTTATACAGTCTTCTAATGACAGATTATCCCGTCATTGCTTTTAACAACTTCTTAGAATTTGCTACCTTGCTGAGAAGTTGGAAATGTAACGCCTGCCCCTGCAACTCTTTGTCTAACAGCTCACTGTGGCTGCTCCTTGTTTCATTACTTCCTGCAACATTTAAAAGTCATCTGCTGTCAAAAAAAAGGCCTAAAATGACTGTTGTTTTGTAGATGCTATTTTTGATGCACAGATAGGTAATTTGAATCCAGCCAAGGAATGGCGGACTCTGCCACCAAGAATAAATTCTACTATATAGACTATATAATTACTGAATGTAAATACACTGAATGGCTATTGCTAAAAAATAGACATTTTTTTTTTATCCATGGATCACTTACAAGGGTCCTAAATGCTGGTTCAAAGCTTTTGACCAGGTCCCCTAATAGGTCTCTCTTATATTGGCTTCCCATCACTTCCCTACTTTTAGGGCTCTCCATGATCAGGCACCTGTCTACATTAGACCGCTACAGCACTGCAGCCCTACATCACCCGTAGACTTCTGATCAGAACTTGTTGGTTGTTACTTGCTGCAAAACTATGGAGATGGTGCTTTTGAAGTTGTAATTCCTATACATTACAAATCACTGCATTTGGATTTTAATTTTTTTTATTGCTATTATTTTCTACTCTTCTCATGTCTGTGACATCTGCTCTACTTTTTGTGGGTTATATGAGCTTGACCACTTCCACTGCCTCTGTAGGTAGAGGCCAGATGTTGGGCCACCTGGACATAGCAACAGACAAAACAGGCATTAGTTATTCAGCCAGACTCCAAACAGAGCCTACTGACAGATCATGGCTCCTGGGGAGTTATGCTGCATTTAAATAGCACCTTTTGATATTAGATCAATACGACGGATTAACAGTCAAGTCACTCATGGGCAGATGCTGCAGGGAGACAGCATGCTTTGACTGTGATACATTATGTGCCAGAACTAAACAAAGAAGTTATTTCAATTCCAATGGTTTTGTTACTTTTTTCACAAAAGGTCAAGCGCTGTCAAAAATATCAGCATATTGACCTTTTTAAACATTCCAGAAACATTGGGATCATAGATTATGCTTTCTTCCCCTCTTTCTCACTAAGAAAGGGTTAAAACTCATTCACACCAAAGTCGCAGGGGGCTGCAACTCTCTGTGCTTGTCATTTGCAGGTCATTGTACAGTTCATTTGAAGTCTAACATGGCATTGAGTGTCCTGGTGATAAGTGTGAATTGTCAGGAGGACAGAGACACAGTGCAGGATGACAGCAAGCTCTGTTACTACTTGAGTAGATCCATTCACTTCTCACACACCAATGGCTCATTCCCTCACTAACACCTAAGACAGTTTGCGGTCTAATTCTGAAACTTGTCAAACATTGTTATGTGTTTGGATCTTTGTATTGTATTTTATCTGGGCACGAACTGTTACAAGACACACACGTGTCCATTGTCAGCTTCCAACTCTAGCCTCTTGCAGAAAGTTTTCTGAGGCTGCTGCAGCATCTGGCTTGTCATTATCTACTGCAGGATATTAAGAAACATGTTTCTTGCTTTAATACTTCATGGCTTACAGTGCTTAAAGGATATATCTGGTGATATTCTATATTTTTCTTATTGTCAACAAATCCAATAAAAAAGACCAAAACCAACAATGAACTGATCCCACAAATAAGTATTGTGTGTGCGTCCAAAGCCTGATATAACTTATTCCTCTGTGCCGTAGACTTCCATTGTTGTCCAAAAACTATTAGGAACACATAAATGAGCCACATTGTAGTTCCTTTATTATGATGAGCATGGCTACTGTTGTTTGAGTCAGGTATAATGTTTACCATGTTCACCATCTTAGTTTAGTGTGTTAGCATGCTAGCATTTGCTAATTAGCACTAAACACAAGGTTCAGCTGAGGCTGGTGGGAATGTCATTAGTTTTGTTGGTATTTGGTCATACACCAAAGTACTTAACAAATTTAAATTTTCACCCGATGATGGTGCTAGATGAAAAGTCAGGGAATCACCAAAGCTATTACAATTCCTCCTAAGGGGGACATGAATGGGTGTACCAAATTTCATGGCAATCCATTCAAAAGTTGTTGAGACATTTCACTCAAAAACACAAATGTCAACCTCATGGTGGCACTAGAGGAGGAAGTCACGGGATCACCAGAGTCAGTAGGAATCATCCTCTGGGGAACATGAATGTCTGTACAAAATTTCATGGCCATCAAAGAGTGGTTGAGATATTTCAATCTGGACCAAAGTGATGGACCGACCAACAGAATGACTTTGCTAGAGAGCCACACCGCTAACATGTCTAAAAGGAAACACTGTCCTTGTCACTTTCTTTACTGACTTGATTTTCATACAAATATAACCTGTACCAGAAAACAAACACACACACCAGGAAAATATTAATGTGTTTGACAATTATTGCATATGCCAGTTTAAGTCTCTCTCTCTACATAGGTACCCTATAAGCAAAGTGTTTCTCATACACAGTGTTGCCCCTCCTTCCACTAATAGTGGTAGATATTTACAGGGTTAGAGATTTTTATTGACTATTACAAGAGAAATGAATATGGCCTAGAAAACGACACCTGCATCACACAGAAAGTTTTGTAAGGATGAGTTACATCAGTACTGCAGTCTAAAAAAAGTCTGAAAAGTTTTAAATATTTTTCATAAAGAAATTTTCCAAAAAATTATCAGTATTATTCACCTTGGCTCGGTCACATCTGTTAATATGTTTCTCTTTAAACCCATTTTGATATCTATCAGCTATCTCCAAGCCTGCATTTTTAATTTTGAGATGCAAGAAAAGTTGTTCTGGTCTGACTATGAGCTTCATTAGATCAAAACATTTTTTATTTGATTGGTTATGCAGGTACCCTCCTTTAGGCAACAGATTAGGGTTTGTTTGATTTAGTGCAACCTTTGACATTGTTGAACATACAATTTTACCTAATTGTGTAGGACTCCTGGGTTGAGATCGAAGATAGTGAAAAATGTATATAGACATACAGTTAATATAAATGAGTGATAAGTGATTTAGTGTCTAATGCAGTTATGCAATCTGAATATGGTTACCAACATTCCTTATACTACAGTATATACACAAAAGTGTACTTTCTCATTCAAAAGACACAACCAGTCACCATGGTTTACACAACTTCCCACCGTTTGCCCCGAAACTAGTTTGTTCAAAAATAAACTGAAGGAAACAACTAGTGCCAAAAGAAACACAAATGTAGACAGTCATCATTGTTATAACACGTCATTTTTTGAGGTCATATGTTTATATTCACTGTATGTGTCTGAAAGTCCCCAGTTTAGTACATGGGTCACAGCCTAGAGAATCAGTCAAAATCATTTCAGTGCACTGGAAGTTTAATAAGTATTTTTGTGGGTGATGTCATGGTTTTGGGGTGGGGATTCATTTTCTCCGACAAGTCTGTCGGTCAAGTCATTTTTTCCGAGGATACAGGTAATGTTCAGAATTGACATTCATGGCAATTTTACTGAAATTGCTTTCAATTGATAATATTAACAGATTTTAAACAAAAGTAGTCAATACAATAGTTTTAGCCATGCATTAACAAACAGTTGGACTAATCATGGATGGTCAGCAGTTCACTGTCACGTGTCAACATTGTTCTGCCTGCAGATTGACAGAGTGTCCTTGGAGTTGGGCTTTATGACTAGAGGACAAAAAGCACTCCAGGCTGCCAAGACATCTCCTCCTGTCTCAGACAAACAGCGGGGACAGGCATATTGGCAAACATAAACATGTGGACACCTACAGTACAAAGACACACACATCCTGCAGATAACAAGTGTGTGTGTGTGTGTGTGTGTGTGTGCATGTGTGTGTGTGTGTGTGTACATGCATATTGCTGAAGTGCTACAGAAGGGAAATAAACAAGCTCCAGCTGCTGCTTCTCAACAATCCACTTTTTCTTATATCGTAGTGACATATAAATAATTAAATATTAATGCGCTATTGTGTATTGATTGAAAAAATACCTGCCACTATAATGGGCCGGTTGATATTTCTGAATCAAACAATGACAAACTCGTTATCAAAGGGCATTTTTTAAACATTTATGACAACTGAGTAGCTGTGGAGCAGAAGGCCTCACATGGGCAATAAAAAGCACATAGATGAAGACAATGCCCATTTATAGTTGTTCAAAATGAAAGTTATGCATGATAAACAACGTCTCTTGAGTTGTATTAACCTTGGAAGACCTGGCACAATAGATTCAACAGTCCAATTGATTATTTTGATGGGTGAAAAGGTTCAACTAACACCTCTCCTGAATGCTTACAAGTCAGTACAGTGTGTTGAATGAAGACAATAAAGCCTAGCTTGTAGAATTTTAATGTAAATTACCACAGTGAACAAAGGAGAGGAGTTCCTGTGGACATGAGGGCTAAACGATCGGACTGGAAACATTCAGTGAAAAAAATGTGTTTCATTCTTTAATTCCAGAGGCAGAGTGAGCCTCACCATGCCTCCTTTGTTCGGCTGACTCATGGATGGGGAATGGAACTGTTGTGTGCTGTGGAAAGTTTTCACCATGAAAACAGAAAGACAGTCCACTCCAGGCTGCAGGAGCTGAACAAAGAGAGTCTTTAAACATGCCAGTCCAGTCAGTGGATAGTCCAGTACGGAGTCAAACTGAGTACAGTGGAGTAGGGATCTACTGCTTGACATGCAGAGACTCTGGTGTGACTGTAAGAAGCCATGGAGACCCTTCTCCCTTCAGGGAAGGACTGGGGGAGACACTGGCTGTCCACTGTGGGGGCCAGCAGGTCTTCAGAGGTGTCACCTCCACACAATGTGACAAACCCCTCTGGTATGACCCTTCTTCACACCCCCTATCCCCTTTCCTTCCACGTTCTTAGACAAATGAGTGAAGACCCCGACCCAGGCGCCACCACAGGCAAGGACGGAGACTGCGTGGACTCCGCCAGTCACGGCTTCTCGCTCCATCACTTCACACTTATATCCCCCCTGCGCTTTTCTCCGTCCCCTTCCTTTTTTCTTTTTTTCTCAGGCTTCAGGCTCTCACTGCTCATTTTGTGACTACAGGACTTTTACCAGGGTCTCGCCCAGACATACGCCACATGTCACCCTGCCGTCCGTGGCCACACTGCCTGAAGGCAGATAGTAGTCTGAGGCTTGAACTGGAGAAGCACTGTGACAGATTCCCAACAACCCTTCCTCTGTCTTATTCTTTATCTCTTACTCTGTTTATATCCACCTTTATCTCTCTTTATCTCTCATGTGTGTATCAAACTATCTGTAACTGTCCTCTCTTGTGCGCTTTACTGTAGATTAAATGGATTATGTCCGCTTACTTTTTCTCAATTTTACTCCTTTAGCATAATGAAGGTAGAGCTAATATTGAGGAATGCAAAAAAAAAAAAAAAAAAAACCCTCATGGACTAATCTTGTGCTGAGTACAGCCATGATAATGATGATGGATTAGAAATACAGCAGCGTATTGGGATTACAGTGCTATTAACTGGCCAGGGGAGGAGGATGAGGAGGCAGACCAGTATCTAGCTAATCAATCAAATAATCGGGACAAGCCCTTGTCTAGTAGAAACAATTAGACCACTTCTCCAAAATCAATAGCCCTGCATTTTGTTTAGATACCCACTGGTCACTCATTCAATAAAGCCTCTGTGGGTTTTGATAAGCCTGCCAGTCGGCAAGGGCCATTTGAGGCTCTGAGTGGGAACAAAACACATCAAACAGGCTCCAGGAAGGCCTCATAAAAATTGCAAATCGAAAACAATATAATTTAATGTGGCAAAGGTTATTTTTCCACTTGTTCATTATCAAATGTCTCATGTGAAAGCATTGCTATGAAGCCGGAAAAAATCTATTTTGTCTCGAGTGTTTGGGGAAAACAGGAGGGACATGTATTATGTCTAAAGGAAAACAAAATAATGATGGAATCAGAGGGGTTCATAAAGTTGCTCTGAGAAATAGTCCTGGTAGTAGAGGCGTCTCCTGTTTCTAGCACAGCTTCCATACATAATTAAAGCAGGAATTTGTATCTGTCTGCACTCTGTGGCCTCCTGATGAATTAATATCTGGTGGAAGTCCTACACAGCCATCAGATTAGCTCATTTATTTCTGTCAGCTGCTTGCTCCATCAGCTATTTGTAAATCAGAGAGGGTGGGTGGGTTGATGGGGGGTGGGGGGGTTGTTGAGATTGTTGGACGTGTATTTATTATCATAAATGGCTGTTATGAATTAGGTCTGATTCAAACGTCCAGCATACAGTGCCGCAAGTGTAAGTGCACAGTGATGACTCTTTTTTTTTTTTTTTTCCCTGGGAGAAATGTTATGTTGACGTTGTTGTGCTAGTTATACCTTAGCATCACAGCTGTTCTGGTTCTGCGGGCACAGAGTCCTGAATGCGATATGACAACTTAATGTTTATCTAAACATAATCTACTTAGAGTTCAGTATAGTTTTTTTTTTACATTTGATGAAGATATGCAATAAACAAACACACCTGCTGAACAGAGTGGAGGTCACGATTCGGTAAGTTTGCGTGTATATCACCCTCTAGGTCCTGGCTGAGGTAGTAGTGGACTTCAGTTAGGTTGAAGTTGATGTCCACAAGAATGGCTCTCTGTGTGTGGGTGTGTTTGAGCATCCTCTCCCAGGTCAGTAAGAAGATGACATGACGGGATCCAAGAGCTCCATGTTGTCAGGACTGAAGGTGTGCGTGTGTTATGTGCATGGGAGGGTGCAGGGGCAGGGAGGGGAACAAACAAGAAGACTGCATTAACCTTTGGTCTGCTGGAGAGGGGAGGGCACAAGCGGGCCGGGCTGGTTGAAGGGACACCCCATAATCAGGCTCCTGTCAGCGCTGTTTCCAGGAGATTAATTCAGCTGGTTTCAATTCCAGCCGCTGCTCCCCTAGCATCAACCCGGGGTGCACATATCGTCCTGTTTAAAACACATGCACGTGGCCCTGACTCAATTTAACACAGGAATAGCTGAGGGGGAAGGCTGGGTCATGGGAGTAGCCTTCCTCCCTTGCAAACACAAATAACATGCATCAACAAGAAAGCAGAAATCCCAGCTCTGGCCGAGGCAGGGAGCAATCCAATCAGAACAGAGCTGCAAATTCCACAAGAGGAAATGATGTTTGATCAGACTGGGCTCTAGTCAAAAGTCTGGATAGACCGCTAAATTACATGCAGGAAATACAAGAGATCTCTTACAGTTAACAAAATTATTAAATGAAGCCAAGAGACTCCTCAGCCGTTCTGCTAAACATGTGCCCTGAGCCACTCTTACCAACAGAGCTGCCAGACAGTGCCTGGTTGTTGTGGCCAGAGGCTGAGGAGTCTCTACTGGCACTAGCTAATGAACCGATGAGACGGCAGCGCTAAGGAGCAGGTGATACAGGGGGACAGTGACAGAGACGGAGGGGCCCACCGTTAGTTACCTGTAATAGCCCAGGATGACGATGTGCACCCCAGCACTGGGCTGACAGATGTCGGGGTTCTTCTGATCATCCATTTTCCGCAGCGCGTTCGTAAAAGGTCCCGTGGCATTGATAACACATTTGGCTCTGACATCAAATTCCTGCCCTATGAAAGAAAACAGCATCAATCACCAGGGGCTATTCATCTGTGGCTGGTGACAAGCCGGATTATTAATTTATCAGCGAACGCCCCCCTCTCTCCGTAATAGAGTGGCTCGAGTGTGTCCATGGGAGACTTCCCAGGATTGTAATTAATAGGAAACAGACATACCTAATTTCCCTCTTGCCTCTTTGTGTCACAGAGTAGCTCAGTGGCAGTGACTGAGGGAGTCTTTTGAAATTGTGGAAGGGAAATGTTTGTTAATGTGATGCTTGATGTTGACGAGCTACAGTATATAATGGGACGCATATCAAAAGATACCATGAGGATAGCAAATGATCTGTTTTGACAACAAGATGAATGATGGACTACCCTTTCTAATTTGACATGTGATGCCGCCACTGCTAAGAGAGGGAACGAGGAGAGATGGAATGACGAGGGTCACAAGCCTGAAATTCATATTTTTGTAAGGAAGAAGAAAAAAATAGAAAAAAGACAAAGAAAAAAGAACCGATGACAAAACTGTTTCTATTATCCGTTCAGTCTAAGCCCTCTCTATGTGAGGCCCTCCTCTCACATTATTAAAGTGAGACATCTCCTCCAAGAGCACACTTCCATCTTTTAAAACATCAGGGGGTGGTCATGTGTAGAGATCCTCAAATCTTGGTTATTCATGAAATGTTTCAGAATACCATCTTTTACCCTTAACTGCTTTATTCTTCCAAAGCCGGCCCTATGCATGACATTTAAAAGGTAAGTAAGGCCATTTGGAGTTCGCTAATTCCGTCTTATGTTCCTCCCTACAAGATCTGAAGCAGCCCTCTACACCATAAAACGCTTATAAAATATTAAAAGCCCGTGCATTAGATGTGCAATGACTATGTGCAAACTAGCACTGAGTAAGAGGTGCTGGGAGGGCCCCTGTTGTGAGGGCTAGAGAGAGTGGGAATAGAGTGAGGCAGGAAGGAATGAAACAGCTTTTGTTGGATTTACCTGTGATCACATCCCTGCAGTGCACTCCGCAGACCCTCTCCTTCCCCGTCTGTGGGTCTGCCCTCTTCAGTAGGTGCACCACTTCAGTGTAATTGGCTATGGCAGCCCCATACCTGGCAGCAGTGAGGGCGATGGCGAGGTTCATTCGAGCATCGTTGTGTTGTCCTGCAGCGGGGGGACAGGACCAGAGCAGGGGGATGTGAGTCACCCCGAGCCTGTGACTGGTGGTATGGAAGTGTGTCGGAACCGATATGTCACATCTGTCCCTGTCACTTTGCATCAGCGCGATGGCTGCTCTGGCCACACAAGGAGCACATTTAAAGCCACAGTGGCCCTTTGGCCTGAGTGTGGGCCCCCCCCCCCCCGACCACCCCTCCCATCCCCGTTCCTGCACTGGGAAGGGGAACTGGTCCTCGGGAAAAGGCAGGGAATGCGGGGATAAGGATTAGATGCATCAAAGCCTTAAATATACCAGGAGTTCAGAGGTAGGAGCTGAAAAACCTGTTGTTTGACAGTGTGTGCTGTCTTTTGCCCTTATGTGTAACATGCAATAGTGTTTTATTCCTGCCTTTAGAGGATACTCAGTTATTACAATGTTTTTGCGTGTTTCTACCTACACGCTCACCCATTTTTATGCATTTTACAAAGCTAACTGGGAATTAAAAACAATAAAACACTGATATTTTACATTTCAAAAAGAAAAGCACATTGAAAGATAACTGAAAACAATTACTTCCAATCCTAATAATCACATTTTTCAATATGTCAGTATGACAGTAAACAGCTCTTGACAACAGCTGATCTGCTGTTGTAGCTGAGGATCCCTTGGCAGAATCCTTTTAATGAACAGAGAAATCTAGTATCAAGATTTATGGATTAATCCCTCTTCAGCTCTAAAATACCAGAGATCTATATTCAGAGTCACAAGGTCACAAGTTTTGTAATTTAAATGAAAGGGTCTAAAAGGTGACAAATGAACAAAGCCCGGTTTCATTAGGAAGTGATTCTTATGTACATCTTTGAAGATTTATTGCTGGACAATCCCTTGGTTCAAAAGTAAAGAGAGAATAGAGATGATTAATCACTTTTAATGTTGGTGTCTCGGGTGACTTTCTTTCTATTTGTTATTGCCAAGGAAGTTCAAGTCCTCATTGTTGGCGAGGGAAAATGTTGCTACTTTGCAGGAATGAGCAGGGTCCTTTGTGCCCTGATTTATTTTACGTTTGAGCGACTTGAGGCTAGCTAGCTGGTGGGCTCTCCTTAATGCTACGGCATGCTGGAAGCCATTCCCCCTCTACGGGAAATAAATAAATAAATTGAAAGCAAAAAGTAAAAAAACAAGAAAACAACAGATTTAAAGGCCACATTTTAGAATGAATTACATACAAGAGTATGCACCCTGCCATGATGTATTAGGAAGACCATGGAATCCACTTCTTCATCTCTGTAGGGTGAATGTGACCATTATATGTGGTTAGCAAACTCATGCCACCGGTGGTGTGTTTGCACGAGCATAAGCACAAGCATACACACACAAACACACACACAACCAGCTTCAGCTCAAGAGGGGCTATAGCACCAGTAGGCAGTGTCTGATCCTTGGTGATTGCTGAGCCTCATAATGACCTTTGACCTCGTGATTCACAGCTCTCTGTTGTGAGCCTGTCACAGATTGGCACCAGGCAAAGAACAGGAGCATTAATACTACATTAAATGTCAGGAATTCAAGAATTAGTCAGATCGCAGTAACAGGATTTATGAATGAACAGCATAGCACGGCTATAATAACCTGACACCCCGATGAAGATAACAATAATGATGATGATAATTATCATCAGCAATTAAAAGCCAAAATGGCCGAATGACAGAGCAGAGCTAAATGAGCATCAAAGCTCCCTGGAGGACAGAAGTAACCCGCCCCCCCCCCCTCCTCCACCCTCCCTACCCTCCCCTCTCTCCCTCCCATCCCGTCCCTACCTCCGCTCGGCTCACACTCGTTCCAGCCTCCTGGAGGTACAAAACTCAGTGGAGTGAGAGGAACTCTGCGGCTGGACAAAATGCTGCAAAATGACAGGGACAATAATGACAATGAATTTCATGTCTCCCAGTCATAGAGCCAGAGATGCTTGGCTGGGCTGACTTGTCCAATTAAATTGTTACAGGTACAGCGGGAGATGGAGTTATTATCCCAGATGCTTTTGTCAATTACTCCTCTAGCAAAAAGAAGAAAGGCACCGTCGAATGGTATATAAACACACAACAAGAGGCTGTGTTTCCTTAAAAGTATAAAAGTTTAAATACGGTGCAGAATTGTCATAATGATTAATCTTACTATTTATAAGACATATAAGACTACTGAATATTTAGAAAATGCTTGCTCCTTGTGAATATTTTCAGTTTATTAGGTCCCTTTTATGAGAATATTTGTCTGTGGCATTTACTTGTACGGAGACTGTCAATCTGTTAGTCATTTCCTACTAATTTATATATATGTTTGCAAAGACTATGTTTTCTAAGGCTAAAGGATGTCTACACGTTGAAGCTATCTGACCATGATGGCTTGAAAATCCCGAGGAGATGAACCCAAGCAGTCAAAGCCCAATCCCCAGTAAAGAAGGTCAGGACAGAAAATGTCACTGCCATAATGTAGCCAGTTGCGTATGGGAAAAGGGGTGGAAAAGACACCTTGAGGAAAAATTAAATGTATGTAAATGGTCTAATGCTTTTAGTTTTTTTTATTCCCTTGTCCCTTCTAAAGTAATTATTAGAGAATTTATAATTTTATTAACGTTACAAAACGCTATGCAGAGCTTTTTATATCTTTTTCAGTTGTTGCTGGTTTCTAGAAGTATAAGAGACAAACTGCTATTTTAAAAGTGAACAAATAAAAATAGCTCATGTAAAATACCCCCCTCTCCTACTTACTTCTGCTAAATGAATAAGGTTGACAGATCACTGCTCAGATAGTAGCCGTATTCCCTTAGAAGTACGTTGCCTTTTTGCAGTACATGGGAATCCACATATCCTCAAATGCTAAATGAAGTCTGACAGATAGCCTAGAGAAACAAAGTTGGGAGTTTGCAGCTACAAGGGAGACCTTGAGTGAACAGGACATGCTATGTACACCCTGGCTAACAATCAACATATGCTTTGTTTTTCTGATGCCAACACAAGGCACATATAGCCTGGAGAAAGATGGATCCTGGGACCGGTTGGAACGCAATGCCTACTGGCTATTTTCTGTTTTTTTTTAAAAAAAAATGTTGTTTCTAATTTGTTTATGCTCACATAGACAGCAATTACACAGTCATGTGAGTGAGGCACAAGATATTTTACAGGGAAGGTATGATCTAGAATTGAAGATTACTGTCAAATAAGAATTAAAAACTCACATTTAATTATTTATCTTTCTTCTCGGTGACAAAACACACTCTAATATAGACATCAGCTCTCTTAGTGCTGCTCTCATTTAAATTATGTATTTAAAATCTACAGTTTACAGTTAATAACAACACACATGCCTTCAAATACAAATTCAGCTCCATACATCTGGTATATATTTGTTATGGGGCATTCTGAGAAATCTTTTATCCCTGCAGAACAAATATCTTTTGGTCTAAAAGTCAAATAAAATAGTAAAAGTATTACTCACACTTGTTGTTCATGTAAGACAAAGAAAACAAGTTTTGCAATCACACACAACCAGCTAACAGAACACATTTAGATTTCTACAATTTGCAGTCAGATTGCTGCTACCAGCATCTCCAGCTGTGATAAGTGCTATAATTTTTTAACGTTGTCTTTCGTGGTGCATAGTAATGTGCACAGCACACTATATACTGTTAAAGGAAAGATGTCATGAGGCATCTTTTGAGGATTTGAGCATCATAATAAAACAATGGCTCACACCTTGTGTCTCGTGGAAGAGTACCAGAACCAGCACCTTGCAATACGAGGAAAAATACGACATCTGTGGGGTTGGCCGTATGTGCTGTGGATCACATGTTACCAGAGTCACACTCTTTTATTCACTACTGCCTGGAGCTTACCTCTCAATGATGGTGTCAGCACTAATATATGATAGGCTTGAACTCTGGTTTGACTGACGATAGTTGGGTCAGATATGGCTTTGTGCGAGTGAAGGAGGGTTTCTGGGATGGTGACAGGTAGCATGATGAGTTAAGACGCTGCCACGGCCCAGCAATGAGAAAGAAATCAGAAAATCTCCAATCCCCTTCTCAGTAATGAGCCACACCTGTACACTGCTTTAAATACCAGAGAGAAGCTTTAAATGTCAGGTGCAATTAAAGCTTATGATTCAAGGCTGCACCAATCAAATCAAGGCCCCAGAGTTCACCCAAGTCTGAGAGAGCAAAGACGAGATGGTGCAGAGATGCCATGGACCGTTCTTCCTTTACCTTACACTTCAATGGGCCTCTCAGCCCAAAGGTAATTTTAAAGTTTACTACTATTGGGCTGAACTTCTCCATCTTCCCAACTCCACGCCTTTTATCAAGGGAAAGGTTTACTGCTTTTTGTGGTACATGAGGTGAAAAATGATCAGAAAATAGAGGGATGAAGAAAAATATAAGTTTTACTTGTACACTTGGAGCATTATGGATAGGGGGTGCTGACAGATGGGGGTTATAGGCAGCAATCTGGGCTCCTTTCACCATCATGTACTGGCAGAGAGGAGAGTCATAATGGATCATTTGTCAGAAATAAAATATTTGAATCAGGGCTGAACTAATGATTATTGTCTTTATTGAATAAATGGTTGATTATTTTCTTGGTTAGTCCAGCGTGACGTCTACAAATGTCTTTTTCTGCCCAAATGACAGTCCAGAACCCAAAGATATTCAATCTACTATCAAAGAAGACTAAGAAAGCCACCAAATATTCATGTTTGAGTTATCTCTTGCATTAAAAAATGATATAAATTATTACTTGATTATCAAAATTGTTGGATTATTTTTCTTTCAATTAATTAATTGACTAATAATTTCAGTGCTAATTTTAATTCTTACTTTAATTCCTTTATCTAAGCCTTATTTAAGCCTTTATCTAGATACTTAAAGCACTAGATTGAACTGAATCTGTGCATATATTTGAATGACAGCAATGACCTATTGCAATTCATATTGTCCCGCCGGTATCAAAACTTTTAATTTCTACGATATCCAATCTTTTCCTATAATTTTGTTAGTAACTGGTGATTTTGACTCATAGACTTATAGAATTATATTATAGATTTTGAAGGTAAATATTTCTGAGCCACTGTGTCATCCAAGACAAGTAGTACAGCCTACATTTTACTGTCGAACTGCTGACTAGGCAGTTGCATTTCCTGCAATCACACTAATTGGTCTCTTCTGCTGCTCACCTCCAGGACCCTAGTATGTTCATACAGATAGAAAAATAAGGCTCCTAAAGAAAACACAAGCTGAGAATAATGAGATTTCTCAACTACTGTGAAATGTAACAGAAAATGGTGACATTTCAGTTTGAACCCGGGTGACTCATCTTAAACAATTCACAGACAAAAGGGGACGTATAAGGCTTTCTTCCACCTATTACTGAGAGATAATTTCATGAATTAATTCACAATATGATAACAACAGAGGTTTGCTAAGTTGTAAGAATTCTTTAAAACAACTTCGGGAAATTTCAGGCAGGCAGTCATTCAAGGCAAACATGTCACGGCTTCCCCTGAATGAAAAATGAACATGGGAGGGTAAATAAAGCAATATGACCAGAGGGACCAGGAATTCTGCGGATAAGTGTCAGCTGCGGAGAAAAAATGAAGCATTTACCTGTTTGTAATCCAATTTCATGATGGCTTTCTGTAGATATCGGACTCCTCCGTGAATGAGCTTGGTGCTCTGGCTGCTAGTGCCTGATGAGAAATCGTCTCCTTGCACAGGGGCAGTTTTGAGATCTGACAATGGGAGCCAAGGAAACACATCAACATTTGGATACTTATTGTCCCAAATCTTTAGAATGGATCAGATGCTATTCACATATGCACAACTTTCCACTGTAATATTCATGACGAGAACAATATTGTGAGGCCATACATATTCCATTGGTTAAAAACAACAATCATTTCCACCAGTGTGACAGCATGGACCACAAAAAGGGGAACTGCATGTTTTGAAAACGTAGTTAAAAGAACCAAACTTAGAAAATACATCTTGAAAACATTGATTTTCCTCTGCACATTTTAAATAAACGTATTTGAGGGAAAACATATGACTTTCATAGCATTTTTTAACACTGAGATCGCTCTTTGCTTTGCCTAATAGAAGCTTCTTTGCCGTCCCAGATGGACTGTAAATCCCAGTTTTCAAAAGAAGAAAAGAAGAATAACTGAGGATTAGAAGAAAAGGGTTTCAAAACCCACTCTACACCACCATTAGACAACCCGAGTAAATAAAGGGGCAAAACACATAGCCTCCAACTAGCAGCATAGATAATTGATTTGGTATGTAATGGAAACCACAAGAGGATGCTCTCCTTCACTGGAGGATAACAAAATTGTTATCTTTTTTTTTTTTTCTTGGGTGGTTGGACTACAGCCAATAGACTTATCAAGGGGAGAAATCCTCCAAGTCCAAAAATGCTGCTGCTCTAGACTTCATAGCAGACATGTGAAGCGCCTTATAGATCAAGCCCCAGAGAGGCAGCTTGGAAGAAACTCCATCACAATGGCAAGGAGGTTATGCAACATCAGGATGGAGAATGCCCATTTGTGGTCGCAAGCAGGGGCTGAACAGTCTGCCATAAAAAATCCTCTCAAAAAAAAAAACCACGGAGCTTCTGCTGTAACACAAGCTGGGATTTATCTTTTTTTTTTTTTTTTGCTCATGAAACCCAAATATATTCCTTGTACACAAGACGACAAAAACATTTTTAGTCATAATTAATACAAGCAATTAAAGCTTAAAGGATAACACTGACATTATTCTATTTTTCTTATTGTCAACAAATCCCCTGAAAAGATCAAAACCAACAATGCTTTAGTCTGACTTCTCTACTCTGTTTGTGGCTCTCAGCCCATTAAACCCATTCATCCCTACTGAAGACTAAAATCTTTAAAAACAAGTCACAAATATAAAGTTTCATTTGAAGAAAAGGCTGAGTAAACTGTAGTTTTTAGCAAATTGTTCTAAAACATTCTGCATTAGTTGGGACCTATTTTTATGTGCTAAATACACAATTATTTGCTATTTTAATGAGTATTTACAGCAACAGGAACTTATATGTGGGACTGACCCAAAATAAATGATAGGGTTAGAGGTGGATTTTTTAAACCAGTGGACAAAAGCAACTTACTCCCTTGGAGTGCATCCAGGGTATAACCTGAGTCAGTGGCTCCTCCTTCATCGATGAACCTGTCAAACCCCTGTGAGCTCTGTAAGGGCTTATCTGAGCTCGTCTGGATGGAAGCTCATCCATGTAGACCGTAGTAGTAGTTTTACCTGTTCAGCTACCTCCACATGCTTGACTCGGGCCTATAGCATCCATGCAAAAGAAAACTAGTCATCCATTTCATTGTCATATGACTCCAGGGGACAGTACACATTAATAAATGTGTTTCATTATTATGCACATGTCTTTATATTCCTTATGATGGATTTCAGAAAAAAGAAGCCATGCATTTTCTGTGACAAAGCTGTCAGACATCATCAAGCAATAAAAAACAATACATCACATGCTTATTTACATTCCACTCTCAATAACATTTCAAAACATTGTCTTTCAAGATTAATCACAAAATCTGCATGTGGCACGCAGACACACTGTACGGAGACACGATAACAAGCAAAGTTGACTAATTGCAAGACTTGTTAGTAAAGATGATGATGGCTCAGGATTATCTAAAATAAGCAAAAGAAGAAAAAAAAAAGACAAATGACAGCCATTCTCAAGTTCACTGCAACTGTTAGTCATGTACACATTACAGAGGTGCCATCTGTTAGACAGAAGAGGAGCTGAACAGCAGGGAAAAGGATGCAAAGTAACTAAAATTAGTCCCTGAGTAGCTCCTTTTTATTCATCTAATTTATGGTCTGTGAATGAAATCGTGTATCTGAAAAGTATTCTCTATACGTAATATTAGCCTACTTTCTAGATTTGTAGTCAACAAACATAATCCAAGGCCTCGTAATTCTATTAGGCGTTACTTTGCAACATATTTCCAGAAAATCTCACCTGTTCTCTCTTGTATTTTGCCAATTGAGTAAAAGCTACGAAATGCTAACAAGCCTCCTCTAGCAGTGACAGCAGTTCCCATTACCTCCTTGTGGAATACCATGCCTCCTCCTGCAATGCGCAGATACAGCTCAGTTGGTGATCAACAGGAAAAAAAAGAGGAAAAAGAACAGCAAAAAATGCAGTGTAAGTAATCCATTGCTGAAACAAACTGCATGCAGCAGGCCTAGTGTGGCAGTTAAGCTGCATTCAGATTGTGGATTGTATCTTTTCTTTGATTTTCCAATGTTTGCGGGCTTTTATCTTAGGGAAACGCAACTAGTGCAAGTCACTTTGTTGTAGACAATATTACCATCTCAATATGGCCCCCTCGTACTGGTCTAGAACCAGGTCTGTCTCCTTCCACCACAGCTTGGATTGTGCACCGCGCTAAACTGAAGCCACGAGGAGAAAAATCCTCCCATCCAGCTGCTTAGAGGAGAAAGCCTTGCAGATTAGGCAAAGCTTTATCCAATTCCCTCATCATCCATTCTAGGACACTTTAGTGGGGCCGAAATGGAGTTGCAGCAAATTCCAGTACAAAAAGAAATCTGCCAATGCCCGCTACGAGTGTACAAGTTCGATGAAACCAGGCTTGTGTCTGTGCAAGCTGCTAAATCTACTCACACCTCAAACAACTTGGATGACAAACTGTACGGCGAAGCATCATTAGAGAGCACAAAAATAATAAATCTGTTACTTTTTAGGCAAAATTAATCAATACATTTTACCAATGATCTTTTAAACACCCCGTAGCCAGTGGCAATGACAATGGTATGTAGGAGTCCTTCAGGTCTGCATTCATAACTATTATAAAGAGATTCACTTTAAACTATTTAGAGTCCTCTGAACCTTTTATAATTCAGATATATTATTAATCAAAGAGATTGACAAAGAAACTAATGGTTTGTCTGATTTTCACTGGGGCACAATCCAGCCAGCAATTGATTGTGGCACCAGGGACACCTGCAGCTTCAGAATACATTTTCACTTTCAGGAGGAGAGAAAAAAAACAGCACCACGAGGAAATATTGCCCCACCACATGAATATGCAGGGACTTGATACCAGCAGTGTCATTACTAATGTTGCTGCCAATTACAGAGCATGTCATGACACTGTGATTCATGAATATTCATCATTGACTGATATAGACAGCAGCAGTATGCAGAGGCCTCTATTCCCATTTTACTGTCTCATTGTGAATGGTGAACAGGTACCTCCATCATGCCATGGAGGCGCCTTCCAGCTGCAAGACAAGCTGTTCCATAAGGCATTGCTAGTTAACAGTGTGTTATATAAAGGTGTATAAAAGTGATGAAGTGCTCCCCGGCTCTAAAGAGCAGGCATTAAAGCATATTAAGTAGACATTTAAGCTTGTAAAGTGGGACTCTAGAAATGGAAAGAAGACACTGAGCAAAGGGATGCCTTCAGGGTCGGGCTGTTCAATTCTCAGAAAGTTTGATACCTGCTAGTGCTTAGAAATGAAATGAGGTTTGTGGGACCTACCTAGGATACAGTTTCAGGAGACTGGAAGAACCCCCCCCCCCAAGTTTTTAGTTTCACAAAAAAAAAAGAAAGAAAAGAAATAACTTAAAAGTCAAACTAATGTTAAGTAGTAACTATAGTTAAGCAATTAAGAGAAGTGGAAAGCACTTGAGTAAAGCACATTTCAGCAGCTTTCCCTTAAGTATATTAGTAGTAGTACTTTAATCTATTTTTCAGGTAGTGGTGCTTTTCTGCTATTTTATACTTGTTCTCCACTATATTTCAGAGGTAAATACTGCTCTTACCCCACAAATTACTTAACAGGTAAGGATACTGCAAACAAAACAGAACTTCCTTGGTTAAACTAACAGTACAAACTGTCTCACCTATTGCATCACCTGGACCAGTTAAGTTAATAATAAGTTAATGAGGCAATAAAACAATGTATAATAATAATAATAATAATACTCCATTACTAGTAAAACATTCAAAATCTTACTTAAGTAAAAGTACAAAAGTATTATGAGCAAAATGTACTTTAAAGTATTAAAAGTAAAAGTACTCATTATGAATCAGAATGATGTTATTATTTTATATTAGTGGATTATTAATACTGATATATGTAGTATTTTGATATTGCAGCTGGTCGAGGTGGAATGATCATGTTTTATATGTAAAAATCTTACTCAGCACAAGTAACTATAGCTGTCAAATAAAGACAGTGGGGTAAAAAGTTCAATATTTCCCTATGAGGTGTAAAGGAGTAGAAGTGCAAAACAACTGAGAATGGAAATACTCAAGTGAAGTACACATACTGTAAATAAAATGTTAAAAAGTACAGTAATTGAGTACTTTGATACTTTGATACATGTCAGCAATGCACAGTAATACCTCAATCCTTAAACACCCTGATAGTATGTTTACTTTTGATACTTCAGCTGCTACATTTTTATCACTTCTACACCTTCAACAATTACTACTCTTAATCAAGGATCTGAATACTTCTTTCATCACTGGACATGGTTATAACTCATCACTACAGGGAGACTGTATAGTCATACACATGCTAGAACAAAAACACACCAACCACATCGTATCAAACTTTTAAAGGTTTGAATGAGCCAAATGCAGGTGTGTCACATCTGGAAAAAGCCTGAATTGTGCAGCCTCGTGGTCTGTGTGAAAAACACTGTGGGACAAAAGCCAGGTGATGCTGATGGAGGCTTCTCACATCGTTATAATGCTGACGTAAGGTGCTGGCTCATGATGGACATCCCGTCCAGCGAATCAGACCTACAGAGGGAACCAGTACTCTTTGCTCACTTTGCTGCTTTCTAGGGCGGCGGATCAGCCGCTGATCTGACCGCAACTTGGATCCATAAACATCCTGTGACCTTGAGATGACGATGCTATCTTATCCACTAATGAGGATTTCTCGATACCACCTGCAGAGAAATTAATAACTGAAATGTAAGCCAATAAAAAAGATGCATCTCTCTCACACACACATACATACAGGTGCGCAGGGTCGCGCACCCACACACTAAAATTGGTAACGTCAGCTGACATCTCTTCAAACAAAGTTAAAAAAAACAATCTCTTTGCCCTTAAAGCTAACTTCTCACTTTCAAATGACAGTCAATTAATTGTGAATATAAATGGGAAGTTAATTATTCTTCAGTAAACGGCTGATTAAACTGCTAATTGTGTTTTCACTCTAAATTCTAAACGCTGAATGAATAACAGTAGATACACTGTGTGACCTGTCAGCGATGTTTTAACACAAAATAGTTTGAATGTTGTCATGCAGATGTTTGTATCAGTAGATTTAGTTACGTTTGTAGCTGAATCACACACCGACAGGTAGCCTCTTTAAAAGACGCAGGTGAAATGTGGTCTAATTACCGTAAAGGCAAGAGGGATGGTTACAACTTGTCCAAAAAAAAGACATACTTTTACTACATTATTTTGCTTCTGAATATTCACAGTGAAGTGTGGAGACTTTGTAATTTACAAATCCTGCCATATAGCCCACCTGAAAGCGACTGGGCGTGACAACACAGCCTTAATGGGGTTAGGTTAATTAAAAGGTTAATTGTAAGAAACAGAAGCCGCTTGATGTATGGGTAGTGAACAATAGTGTCCTCTAGAGGTGAGTGTAACCATAGTATACAGTGTTTTCCAGCCCTCTTGGCTCATTCTGTCATTGTGTGCACTGAGCTCAGGTCAGTAAGAGCTGCTCTGAGACTGATGGCTGTTCTGTGCTTCACATATGAAAGTATCTTCCCACTAAAAATAACAGCACACTGCGTAAGATGTTGATACAGGCATGTGGGCCCGGATCTTTACAAATCTCTAGTTGCTCCCTTCTTACCTTGGATTGCTGCCCAGGCCTGTATGCACCTATAAAAATTTAGGCCAACTTGATTGGCTCCAAGGTGTTACTGTAAGATTACAATGAGATCAGTAACTCCATCGCTGCAGAACAATAAGACCAAAAGATTATTTTGGCGACTGCGTCAACTTAAGCGTTTTCTGCGTCACTCTCCATTCTGCCCGTCCTATCACGTTTCCCTCTCTGGGGACTAAATTGGTTCCCCCATGACAACTGGCTACAGGCCCACTAATTATCCCCCCTTCCTCCTCCAGCAGCTCACATACACTAGCAGCTATGAATAGGCAGCCCACCCCCGCCAAAACCCCACCCCATCTGAGGTCTAAATTTGGAACACAATTGAAATACAGAAATCCTGTCAAGACGATAACGAAGAATAATATTGACCCCCCCCCGCTTCATTAGGCCTATTTCATGCAAGTGTTGTGAGTCTGGCATCTCAGCCTCATTGTGACATAACTGTGCCTAGATGTGCCAATGTACACGCATCTCAAATTCAGAAATAACAACAATCAGGCAATAAATAAACTCAATATTAGTCCGTAGAGATGGTTCAGTCTGTGAGCTGAGTGTTATAAATAGTTGGGAGGGAGAAGATTACATGTTGGCCTGCTTGAAACTAAAAGTTAAACCTTTGTTGTATCAGAGAAATGTGTGATATTCAATGGATTATCTGCATTTACAGTCAATGATAGTGCTGTCTACTCATATTGGAGAAAACAAACGTGGCTACAACATGACCTGAAAAAAAAAACAACAACCTAAGAGATCATCATAACCTGCATCATTTACTTTGCAGACCTGTGATAAATACAATGACTTCACATAGCACAGAGATTAATGTCAGCCAAAAACAAGCCTGGCTTAAGTCTTGCGCAAACAGAAAGGTGTCTGAACGGAGTTTAGGTGGGTTTACCCTCCACTACATCTCTGCTAATGTCCATGTGGGAAGCAACATAGAACACATACCACAAGACAAACATACTCACCAGAAAAATTGGGGTTTGAGAAAGTTCCCAAGCGGATTGGTCCATGTCTGTGTCGACGCCGATGACGTCGCGCTGTGAAACACGTGGGCCACGGTATCCAGAGCTCACATAAACAAAGCCACATTGGCCAGACTGGGTAGTCGAAGCTTGTGTCGCTATCAGTGCGCGGGAGTCACACGGTTTGCCTGCCTGGCGTTGTTGGGTACCGACGCTCATGATTTGGAGCTTTTACCGAAATTGATGAATACCCCTTACATGCTTATCGCATGGATTGAAATCCACGATCCTGATGTGAAAGAGGTAAGATTCACTCATCTCCGTCTGCGCTTTACTTGCGCCGCCTCCTCCGAGACATTTAAATCTTTTTTTTTTCTTCCTCCACTGTTTAAACTGAAATTACACAGAAGTGAGTCTGGCTGAGCCTGTTCATGTCCGTGTGTGTGACTCATATTTTCACGAGGATTTTCAACTTTCTGCTTCCTAGACAAGTTGTCACTGATGTCAAACGCGCGAAGTTGGTCTGTTCATGCCGAGCAACCTCACATTTAATAAGAACAAAATAAAAAGACGACTTATGTT
Organism: Thunnus albacares; assembly: GCF_914725855.1. NCBI lineage: Eukaryota > Metazoa > Chordata > Actinopteri > Scombriformes > Scombridae > Thunnus > Thunnus albacares. The sequence continues at coordinate 17,176,384 of NC_058116.1, forward strand.
TGATTTATAGGCCTATATGTAAAGATTCTGTCGGTACCAATTAAACATTTTTATGAGATTATGCAAAATGCTGCGCGCAAGTAGAAATTGGTTACAGTTTGTGCGCAATTGTGCACGTTGATTCTGGCTTTATGTGAAATCTCGTGTTCATTTTTTAGATATTGTTTTATTTTATGAAGTAGCAAATGTCAAAGTTATGTGTTTTATTAGGGGAAGATCCAGAACAGAGCCGCCTTCTTGAACCCGAACGCCCAAACGACTCCTGACGTTTCTCATTTCAAGTGTCACCGAAAAACTGTCAGAAGACTTGAGGTAAAATATGGGAATTATTTACAAATACTAAATGCTGATTTATTATTGTTTTGTGTTATTGTATTCTGTAAATGCTCACTGATGTAAAGCACACATTGTGTAAAAGGAAAAAGTAAAAGTACAATATATTGAATGAAGTATGAAACCTTTTTTTCCACAATGTGAAAATTTATTTGAGAAATTCTCATCTGTTTTTTGTCTCTCTGGTTTTCAGCCATGCCCTGCGTTCAGGCTCAGTATGGATCATCACCCCAAGGAGCCAGTCCTGCCTCCCAGAGCTACAGCTACCACACCGCAGGAGAATACAGCTGCGACTTCTTAACACCCGAGTTTGTTAAGTTTAGCATGGACTTGACCAACACTGAGATCACAGCCACCACTTCTCTCCCAAGTTTCAGTACATTCATGGACAACTATAGCACCGGTTACGACGTTAAACCGCCCTGTCTGTATCAGATGCCCCACTCTGGAGAGCAGTCCTCTATCAAGGTGGAGGACGTCCAGATGCACAACTACCACCAGCAGAGCCACCTGCCACCTCAGTCAGAAGAAATGATGGCTCACTCTGGGCCCACTATGTACTTCAAACCCTCCTCTCCTCATGCCCCGAGTACACAAAACTTCCAGGTTCAGCCTAATCACATGTGGGAGGACCCTGGCTCCCTCCACAGTTTTCACCAGAACTATGTTGCGGCAACGTCTCATATGATGGACCAGCGCAAGAATCCGGTGTCCAGGCTTTCGCTCTTCTCCTTCAAGCAGTCCCCGCCCGGTACTCCTGTTTCCAGCTGTCAGATGCGGTTCGACGGGCCGCTGCACGTCTCCATGAGCCACGATAACCCGGGCGCGCACCGCGGCCTGGACGGCCAGAGCTTCGCGGTTCCCAGCGCCATAAGGAAACAGGCTGGTCTGGCCTTTCCTCACTCCCTGCAGCTCGGCCACGGGCACCAGCTGGTGGACAGCCAAGTGCCATCGCCCCCGTCCCGAGGATCTCCGTCAAACGAGGGTCTGTGTGCGGTATGTGGGGACAACGCAGCCTGCCAGCATTATGGAGTGAGAACCTGCGAGGGCTGCAAAGGATTTTTCAAGGTGGGCTGACTTGACAGCGATGATGAATCAGTATGACTGTTATTACATGAAAGATGTGCTGTGTGGTCCTTATTATACAGCTTAAATAATAATAACAACACAGCCTAAACATTTCATAGAGTCACAGTTTCATTGCGGGCTGCACTAAATATAATCAAACAGCTTAAATTGCGTGCGTAAAAAAACTTTATATGACTATCACATCTATCGACACGTAGCTGCTCTTAAAGTGTAAGTAAAATATGAATGGCCATGAATGTGTATTTGCTGAGGGTCAACTCCCTCTTGTTGGTCTCATACAACACAGTCCCAAACAGGAGATGAGGCAGATATTATATCCTTATCTTCTTTTCATCTTTCTCATGTTGGTATCAGTTGTGCAGCTTTCCACAGTCCGTGTTCTGCATGTTACACAGTCTTAGAAAATAGGCCCACAGAGTGACTTTATGTTTTTTCTTTCTTTCCAGCGCACCGTCCAGAAAAATGCAAAATACGTGTGTTTAGCAAATAAAAACTGTCCTGTTGACAAACGCCGGAGAAATCGTTGCCAGTTCTGCCGTTTCCAGAAGTGCCTTGTCGTCGGAATGGTGAGAGAAGGTATGTTTAGGCCATGCATTCAATCATTTTAGATCAGTAGTTTATATTTCCCACACTGAGAAACCCGTGTGCATAATACAGTGCTGGGTTATTTAAATCCTAATTAAGCATTTACGCACGACAACAAAAGTGCATATTAATGTCTTATGTATGTCGAATATTTTTCCTAACGCAGTTGTCCGAACGGATAATTTGAAAGGTCGAAGAGGACGCCTGCCATCCAAACCTAAAAGCCCCCAAGAGCCCTCCCCTCCGTCGCCACCGGTGAGCCTCATAAGCGCGCTTGTTAGGGCCCATGTGGACTCCAACCCCTCCATGTCAGCTTTGGACTACTCCAGGGTAAGTAAAGCAGGCTACAACGATACAAGAAATAAAACACACACACACACACACACACACACACACACACAACACTTAAAAAGTAAAAAAGTCAGCAGACAGCAGCTATTACTCTTGGGTGAAAACAGAAGGAACAACAAGATTGACGGCCTTTTTAAATTAGTTCTACTTATAGATAACAACATATTACCTTGAAAGTTTCCTCTAAAAGGCCTACATGGTTGATTTCTTAACTCTGTCAAGACTTTTAATGCAGCATATTTTTTTTCTAAGTAAATTGCGTTGAAATAGAGAACTTAATAAAAGGCAGACATGAATTTTAATAGTAAAAAAGCACCCTCACTCTCTTGGAAATGGGCATTTGCAATTTCACGGATTATATATTTTAAAGGACCTCATTAAGGCGCTGTTTAAATTAAATTCCAGTTCCAGGCTAACCCTGACTACCAAATGACTGGAGACAACACTCAGCACATTCAGCAGTTCTATGATCTCCTGACGGGCTCCATGGAGATCATCCGGGGCTGGGCGGAGAAGATCCCTGGCTTTTCTGATCTACCGAAGCAAGATCAGGATCTCCTCTTCGAATCAGCCTTCCTTGAACTTTTTGTCCTGCGGCTGGCGTACAGGTGAGCTGCGTAATTACTAAATAAAACAATCTAGGCTTTAGATAATCACCAGCCCACCTCCCCCCTCCTCCTTCAAGCTTCATTGCTTTGTTTGGTTTTATTAGCTGCCCAATAATTAGAAGGCTCTTAAATTCGCGTTTATTGCCAAGCGTAATTAATGGGATTTTTGTTATTAATTGCAGGTCCAACCCGGTGGAAGGCAAACTTATTTTTTGTAATGGAGTGGTGTTACACAGGCTACAGTGCGTCCGTGGATTTGGAGAGTGGGTGGACTCGATCGTGGAGTTTTCTTCCAACTTGCAGAGCATGAACATAGACATCTCAGCTTTCTCCTGCATCGCAGCGCTGGCCATGGTAACAGGTGCGTAAAAGGCGGCAGCTCCTTTACCTCTTTATAGCTCTGCCTGCTTTATAACGCGTGTAAAAATCCTAATTTATAAATTCTCCGACTCATTTTTTTTTTCTTGGTGTGTTTCTATTTCAGAGCGACACGGGCTTAAGGAACCCAAGAGAGTCGAGGATCTTCAAAACAAGATAGTCAACTGCCTCAAAGATCAAGTGACGTTCAATGGCGGTGGATTGAATCGTCCAAACTACTTGTCAAAACTCTTGGGAAAGCTCCCTGAACTTCGCACACTATGTACCCAAGGTCTGCAGCGTATCTTTTACTTAAAACTAGAAGATCTAGTCCCTCCGCCAGCAATAATTGACAAACTTTTCCTCGACACCCTACCTTTCTGAGTCTGACTCGATGGCGAGACCTCAAAGAACTTTCAAAAGACTGCTTGGGTCAGACTTGAGAGATTTTTAACATTATTATTTCTGAATATTTGCAAGCTCCGTAGGCTAATAGAACAACCGTACCATATTATGAGTAAGGATTCATCCAAGAAAAAAAAAAGAAAAAGAAAAAAAAGACTAACAGGAGGAAGAGACAGAGAGTTTGATTGCTGTGTAGGCCTTTTAATCCCTTGAAAATGTTTTTTTTTTTTTTTTTTGTGCCAAACGAGTGAATCATGACGGGGAATTTCTCTCCAGTGGACAAATTGTCAACAAAGTTAATCCGGTCTTGCAATTCCTGTTTATTTAACATCGGCTCTACTGATTCAGCATACTCAGATGTAATATATTCCATTTATATATATGGACACACGCGCACACACACTGTATATTATGATAGATTATGTGATGCCTCCAATGCATCGGTTTATAACATGTGTACAAAGTTTGTTATAATGAAAAGATTTAATTTTGTTTTGTTTTTTTTTCTTTTCTGACTCGTGCCTATGTGTTTCTGACAGGATCCCACAAGTATCCAGAAAAGACAACGCATGTTCCAGGTTGTTTTTTTTTTTGTTTGTTTTTGGTTTCCCTTTTTTTGTTTTCTTTTATAGGCACTTGCTGAGGTGATGTCTATATATAATATATACCGGACACTATGTAGTCTGCTAGATTTGATACAGATTCGTAGTTATGGCACTCCTTTTGACGCATATGTGGAAAAATATCTCATCTGTATAGAAAATGAGGGACCCATGGTGTTTGTAAAACTGTCAGACATTCCTTGTTTGTATGTGCTGTAAGTATTGTTGCTGTTGAATATAAACGTTTCTATATATTTATTATTTCTATTGCCAAGAGCTACACTAAGCATGGTGCAATTTAAACGATTTCAAACCATCCAAGTTCATGCTGAGCACGTTGTCTATGTTTCATGTCTTATAAACGTCTAGGTAGCTATATGATTTGACACGGTTGGAAATGGAAAAAAGAAAACAACAACTCCATCTTATATCAGAGGTTCATGAGTGTGTGATAGGCCCACATCTTTGACATCATGATGTACGTACAACTTCTGTAACGCGTTTGGTGCCGCAATTAAAAAAAAAAAAAACTTTAGAGAGAAAGAAATATTTAATGTTTACAAATAAAACTTTTAAATCAAATTCTTTGCTAAATAGTTTCTCTGAAATTAATTCATTCTTCAAATTCTGAGCCAAATAAGATATTTTACAACAGGAAAGAGAATTTTATTTCAAACTTGAAACTTGAGATTTGATGATGTGATCAGCGCTTACAGGCCTGTTTAAAACAAATATTTTAAGCATAATAATTATAGTTTTTCTTTTACTTCACCTAAATATGAGATTATGTTTTAAAAAAGGATGGATGTATGAGATGGGCCTTCTCATTTTATTTTAAGTTTTCAATTCTCTGTTTTGTTTAGACAAAAATGTTTCTTTCTAAATGCACATATTATTTATTACAATTTCATCCGTTTAATTTACGCCTGTATTAAGCAAATCTTTCAGTCAAAATTACATTTAATCTAATTCTCACATCTAATTTTAGGAAAACCTTAAGTTTTCTCCTGCATGCTTGTCTATATTTCTAATATTTGAGGAATGTAAAAGAAGACTCCTTAATTAACCCATCACAGTCTATTAAAAGCCATTTTCATCTTATTTGACAAAGGAATTAAATCATGAGTCGCTGCTCTTCGTTTGGATCCAACATAAAGTAGAAATTTAAACAACCATTTGAAAGAAGAATTCAATCTATTTCACTGAATGCTCTTTGCTGCCGCGAAAGTTGATGCAAATAAAAGTTTATAGTCGCCTTTCTGAACAGACTTAACTTGTTGCAAAGGATGAAAATATGATGCCCACTTTTATATCAGCCCCGTTTGTTCAAGAAATCATTTCTACGCTACTTTAAATCTCATTTGGCTTCATTTTATTATCTTATCTTACTGCCGACATGTCAGACAAGAAACAAACTATCTTAAAGTCAGTTTTCCGATCATAAAAGGCCGACTATCTGCAACCTGCTGATACAGAGAAGAACAAAACACATTGAGTGTGCAGGTGAATGTGAAACCTGGCCGCGCACAGCTTTGTGTCGTGCGTCACAGCGCAGCTCCTGTCTGTGTAATTTGAATTGTCAGTGTACAAGAAAGATAGGCCTCCTTCCTTTTCTCTGCGGTTTAAGTTTTTTTGGTGGAAAGACTGCGGAGTTTAATAAGTTGCTAATGGGTAGCCTATCGTTTGGTTTATTGTATTTTAATAGTACGCCTGTTATTACCGTCAAACTCCCGCAAACCCCCGATGAGTCCAGCTCCGCGCTGATGTGATATTCTGATTACCTGCAGCTTCTGCCTCTGACTTTACCGACAATTAAATCACACAGATTACAGCAGGTAAAAAAAAGTCCTAATGTGTATCTTTTAATCCTATTTACCGATTTCCCCTCATACAACCGCAACTCAAACCTCTCTGAGATGCTGCTGCGCATCACATCTGCATGTTGTAAGCTGTAATTGCAGAAATGGAAGTCGTTAAGAAATGTATATAAAACTGCACTGAAGCAGCGCCGCTGTCACAAACCCTTTACTTTAGTCTGTCAGAAGAGAGAAGTGACGCCTGGCTCTGAGGCATGTCTGGGACTTATCCACACTGATTCCACATTTATCACATGATCAAGATGAAGGGAACAGCCTATTTTGCGAGATATTAGCAGCAGGCAATAAATTGTCTAAATAATTAGATCGTCACTGTAAAGTGCTAATTCCAAGGCAAATTGGGATTACATTCAGAACCAGTTTGCTGACATTTAGCAGATCTGTTGAAATGGTGCATTACAATGTCACAAGTTCCCTCTATTGACTCAAAGTACAGTTAGGTTTTAAATATGTCTATCTCAACACAATAAAACATGACATATGAAGCTAATACTTCTGTCAGTGTTTGTGCATGATTATATATGATAAAGGACTTTGAGTCTAAATTCATTAAGATCCTATTACTTAATTTCCTTCCCATACTTGGCATTAGTGGAGGGTTAGACATGGTTGTGTCAGTATGAGTAGAGCTAGAATATAGTAAAGAAATAACGTTGCCGTTGTTCAGCCCTGTCTTCAAGCTCCTGCTCAGAGAACAAAGTGCTGAAACCAAAGCCAGCAGGTGAAAGTGGCCGTCGTCCAAGAACAGAGCCTACTGCTAAGTGCCTGTAGACAAAGTGAGAAGAGGCATCAAATTATAAGATTGTGTTCCAGCTTCTGCTGCTTCACATTTACACTAAAAAAGATTAGATGCTACCACACACATGCACACATGCACTGTGACGATCACGGATTATGTTGCATGCACTGCTGCACAAAGCTACACTTTTGTCTGGTTCTGTGATGCAATTTGACAGATTCACATGTGTGGAGCTTGGTGGATTTGAGGAGAGGAGTGATGCAGCTCTTCTGTAGGTATGTCAGTGTGGTGACTGTGACTGCAGCAGGATGACTGAACTGACCATTAACATAAACATAAATGTCAGGAGCCGTTCCCCAACAACTAAACGGAGCAAGGATCTACTTTATTTTGACTGAAATGTGTAATTTTGTCGACTTTTCTCATTGGGTGCGACTTACAGGTTTAGTGTAGAAGTCTAATGTATGAATTATCATGCTGGGAGGCCAGACCTCTGATTCATTTGATCCCTGTGGTGGGATGACACTTGACCTTTCACCTTTGCACTACATGAGAACTTGGTCAAAATCTGAAGGGGAAACCTCACAGCTGCTCCAACTGCTGCTTGACTTCCATTTGGATGAAGTAGAAATTTGTTATTCTTTCTGCCACAGCAGCAAAGATGCAGTCAGTGGGAGAATTATGCAAAATATACATGCTACAAAGCTTCTATGCTACATTGTGAAAAACTAAATGCTCACATACTGTCTGTTGATGAAAATATATACACTGTATCTGTTCTCTATAGTATATAGAAGATGAGTTTCAGACACAAAATGTTATTTTCTGTGATTTAGATAACAGTAAGCCTAGAGTAAATTACAGTGACTATAATAATGTATTATCTTCCTTTACATTTTATGAGTGGTAGGAAAAGTTATTTTGAGGCACAGAGAATTAGAGAGCTTGTCAGCAAGACCTGTAATATATAGGACGCACAGCTTTATGACTAAAACATGCTCTTTATTGCTTGACTTTGTTTCAAATGAAAATTATTTTAAGTTATGATCCTTAAGATTTTCATTAAATCAAACCTCGTTTTTATACTATTTATGGTCAGCATTTTCTTAGCAACAGCCATTCAATATGTTTTAATTATGTTATTATCTCTCTATATATTAGTTTTAATTGTTAGTGACAGAGTCTGCCATTCCTGCAATGGATTCAAGACGGATTCACAGGAAATGATGCGCATGTGCATATGCATGTGATCCAGCATTACTGTTTTTAATTTTATCTAATCGTTTCAGCCTCACTGTTTACTGTTTCTCCGAGCTCCTACAGCTGAACCACAGCTGTATTAAGTTACCGCTAATGTAAACCCAACTTTTCCTACTGCTGCTAGTTCACGTTAAAAGCACTCAACTGGCGAAACACTGGGTGAAGCAATCACAGGAAAAACAATGTATTTGTCACAGAGGTTAGCGAAAACTGGAACTGTTCATCAAAAATGTGCCTACAAAGCAAACAAACAATAATTTTCAGTTTTTTGTTGTTTTTTTTTTGCAAAGGAGTAATGCAGCCCCAGCGAGCTGTTATACGAGAAGTCGCAGGTGACAGGGTACACACCTCAAACTCCTCAGCAAGTGAACCATCTCCTTCTAAAAAACTACTTGCGCCGTGTGCAGCATGAAATCAGATCGTGGTTGCAAATATTATTGACTGACTTGAAAACTACGTGAGTTTGTTTGGCTGCACTGTAAACAGGCACACCAGCTGTTCTACTGTTGTATTTCTGACAAAGTAGCTGCTCAAGGAGTGTTTGCTGTATTAAACCAATCATGCTGTTACCATGGTAACTACGCCAAATCAACTGGGACTGAAATCTTATGGATTATAACTTTAAATAACTCATCTGACTTTTTCAATAGGTGAGCGCACTCTGCTTTTTATGTTGCTATTTACCATCCAGGTTACTTTTCTCTTGTCTCTTCAGAGGTCCTTGGTCATTTACCACTTGTCAATAATTCTGCTACTTATCATTCATTCAATGCATTTAATCTACAGTCTTCAGCAAACCGTAGCATCACTTCCTTTCATGTTACCTTTCCTTCTGTTCAGCCAGTGAAGCACACTGCTCCCAGAGCCCGCAGTAAAACATGTTGATTACACAACTTATGAATCTCATGAGTCCTGCCGACTATAGCTCTAAACAAAATAAATGAATAATGAGCTGAATGATGGCCCTTTGGATACGACTGTCTATAGTTATATTACTGTGACTATTTGATTTACCATATTGAAATGCTGATGATTGTCCAATAAATAATGCAAAAAGCTGATTTCCAAGTGGCGAGGCAGGAAAAGAAATCCACCTTGCATATAGATGGAAGTGAGCCGTGTCTGTCCCTCTCAGCCTGTGGCCCAGAGCAGCTTTATCATTCATAGGACTAAACAGACAATCAATTCAGCAGCCATGTATGAAGGATGAAGGGATGCGACAAGCTGTGAATGATGAGGAGCCAAAAATCAAAGGCCTCACTCCTTCTTAGCTCTAATGGCCATTACCAGCCCAGACAGCACCAGTAAAATGAGGTTAATCATTTGCACAGATCCTTTCAAAGAAGATTGACTGAACTTGATGCCTAGTCAGATCACTCATAAATATTTACTTCAGATTAAACAGCTGTGTATGCTCTGTTATTGCGCATTGATTTCTGACGGATGCCATCAAATTATTGTTTCAAGTGTGGTCAGTAAAATCCATTAATGCAATGCTTGTACCAAGACTCAATTATGCTAACCACAAGAATTAATAATGCAATGAAATTGACAGGACATTATGTTGGAGTGTGGTTTCCTCAGATTTCTGCAGGAAACTATAGATTTGGAGAAGAAAAGAAGGGTGATTTTTTACAAATGATCATATAATCACCAGAAACCACAAGAGCCTGGATAATACATCCAATGCTGATATACTGTACACACATTGAAATTAAATAGCCTTATACAGTTTAAGTTTATGGGCACAGCATGTATCTGTATTGAACACATGGGCTCAGTCCTTTGACCTTATTGACAAAATGAAATCGGAAATTTCCTTTATAGAAAGGGTTAATGTTTCCTCGGGCAGACATGTTTCCGATTCAATTAGTTTTAATGAAGCCGGTGCTCAGTGGTTACTGAAGTAGAAAAAACAGGCATAAATGCCTGATGGTAATAGAGGACATATTAAGGAGGAAGGGATCGGACACACAGTGCGTGTTTCTAAGTGGCGAAAAATGCCTCCATCAGGCTGGTTGGAGCCAGTGGCTTGGGAAGCAGTGAATTGTATGAGCCTCAAATGATGCATTAGGTCTCTGGGGCGAGGCTGGAGGAGACCGAGGAGAAAACTGTAAAAACACACGAGAGAAGAATCTGATTTTGATGACGCATGTAGGGTATCACCAATAATGCTCATCCAAGAATCTCATCTTCGTAATTTCACCCCATCAGCCCAACATACACATAAATTCATTGTTAGATTTGATTTTGTAATATTGTTACATTTTTTAACAAAAATGTCCAAAAATGCTGCTCATCATTCCCCATTTACACCTTACACTGTGACAATGTGACTGAACGCAGGGACACAAACTATCCCTCCGTCTGATGTCAGTGTGTAAAATGTCAACATGATCAGATGCACTGGCTCAGTTCCCGCAAGAATATGCCCTCATCCTGTGTTATGGTTTGTGCCGCTGCTCCATGTGAAGTGAAACATATTAAACACACCCATGCACATGTAATTTGTTCATGTCTTTGAGTCAAATCTTGTATGTGTGTGTGTGTGTGTGTGTGTGTGGTCTTCTATCATCTTCTCAGTGTTCGTTAATCTGTTTTTTAAAACAAAGCATTTAATCTCGATGAATTGAAGCAAACTGAATTCAAACACAGGCACAAAGTCTCTCAAACATTAAAGAAATTTTTTTTTCAATAAACTGCTCGTTCATTGAAAAGAATAGTTACAACAGAGGTTATGTGCTTTGTTTAGACAAACGGCTACATCTATTGAGGGATTTTTTGACGATTCAACCAGAAAATTAGTTATTACGAGCACCAAGCCCGAGACCTCTGTTGTGTCACCTCTAGATTAAACAAGCAGACTTGGGAAATGTTCAGCTACAAAGTCCTCCCCTCAGCGTCTGTTTGCTTCCAAGCAGCTGATTCTCAGTAGAGATCAAATCAACTTTAGAGAAGAAAATGAAAGAGCTCGCTTTAATGTGATTTTTCAAACCAGTTTAGGTCAAACGCTTCGACGACAACAACAGTTTCACCACTTTGCATTGACAGACCGGAGGTAAACAAGCCTGAAATTCACTCACACTGTTGTCTTTATCTACAGGGCGTCTCAGGCCTCTGCTCTTGTTTGATGCTAGTGTATGCATGAATTGTTGTGCGCATGAACACATACAGACACAACACAAATAGATGCATGTAGTGATGGTTTTACAAAGTATACATCTACAGTGAGAAGGTGCAAGTAGATGGAGTGGTGGATTCCTGAAGGGTCAAGAGGGGAATGTGATGCGTGTCTGTGTGTGTATGTGTTGGACAAAAGGGAAGGGGGGTTGGGGGGGTGGGGGGGTTGTGGTGTATGTGTGTGTGTCACAACAGACAGAAGAGATCCAGCCCAGGCTCCTACACAGCTTTGTCATATCACTAGGAGATTAGGAACACACACATGTCAAGCTAGGCAGAGCCTGCTGCAATAATGCACCTGCCAGCTCTCAAGATCCACTCGACCCCTGTTCAACCTCTTGTTCCTGCATGCTAATACAAACGGCACGCACACACAGAAATGTACCAAATTTCTAAGTATTAACCCAGTTCCTTAATGCACATGAAGGAATTGAAGGATAAAATTAGAGGCCAGTGAAAATGAATAGGTTGTCAACCATAATTAAGTATATTAAGTTGTGAATGTGGTTAAGAGGAAAGACTAAAGAAGAATAAATCAAATGCAATGTCGGTATTGATGTATGTTAAAGGAGATGTACTTGAACATGCATACAGTGAAAAAACACATAACATATCAAAGACATGAAAAGGTTGGGAGCTGGGAAAAGTGGGTATTTTCAATGAAAACCCGACGGGAGAAGGTCGTCGTCTTCCTTCATGTCAGAGTTCCCTGAGAAAAGGAGAAAGGGGGAAGCTCAAAGAGATTCATCTCCACGAGGATTCAAGGTCATCCAACCTAGTCATCCTAGAAGCACTTGAAAAATATGGAGTGAAGACTGTAGATATTCTTCCCCCAAAAAGGAGTGTGGAGGGAAGACTGACTGAAGAGAATCACTGACCTTCAAACAAGCTCTCTATCCATATAGAGTAGGGGAAGACATGCACAATCCATCAAAAATGCACATGAACTTTCCCTCTTCAAATAGTTCCCGCTTGAATAGCAGTCAATGGATCAACTATGAATATTGCATGTATTGAATTGCAGGGGATCAGATTGAATTCATTGAGAAAAAACCCCCCAAATCTTTGGGTTTTTTTTATTTTTTTTAATCAAGATATCTGTGCTTGATTTGGATGTGGAATTCTCAAAAATTATGTTTTGAGTGAAAACATTTGTGACATAAACCTGATCCTTTTGGTCTAAAATAAAAGAGAATTTAAATAATCCAAATGTAAAGTGATGAAAAGATATGACACGATTAACAAAAAGTGTAGAATTTTTTTTTCTAAATTCACACTAGGGTCATGAAATTGCCTTTTGCCAGAGTCCCTCTTCAGGAATGGAAAGATCACTGTTAATTTTCAGCCGTTCTTTGATTGGATGAACCTGCCTCCCTCTTGCATGACATGGCTACCACAGGTCAGTGGCTGGTGCAGTGTAGCATGAAACAAACAAATAGAAAAAGGAACCTTGTGGCACTTGACTCTCACCAGAATGCTACTGCCGGCAAGCCTTCCAGCGTCCTATAATAACCACCGGTGCCTCCTAACCAAAGGATAGGAGAGAGAGAGAGAGAGAGAGAGAGAGAGAGAGAGAGAAAGAGAAAGACAGGCTGGGAAAAGAAGGAAAAGGTGGATTAAGAGCTGGAGATGTGGAAGGAGGACAGAGAAATGTGGAGGAAATCGTTGAAAAAGAAGGTGGCATGACATGTAAGCAGAACAGACTAAGAAAAATAGATTTAATATTAAACAGTACAAGTATATAATATACCCAGAGGAGAAACATAAATAATATTTAAAAAATCTAATGATCAGATAATTCAGTACAGTAAAAGTTTAATGACACATAGAGTGCTTTCAAATACCTGACAGGTATAGTCCCAAACTGAAGCGTTAATAGATTTAATGTTTCTTTTTTCTTTGCACTTATGGGACATGACCACTGCCGTACCGTGGAACTATGAGTATGTTGGCTTTCCTTTAGGGGCAATTTTATGATTTTGGGGTGTAATGTTGTGACCTGCCAGGAAAAATAAACTTAAATCTCAGACTCTCGGGGCGCCTCTGTGGCTTAGAGGTTAAGACAGTGAACTGCAATGTCTCCAGATCGAATCTGGCAGAGGACCTTTGTTACCCATCTCTCTTCTCCTCATTTCCTATCATCTCTCTTCTGTCAGTGTCTAATAAAGGAATGTAATGTCCACAGTATCATTGTAAGTTGTATATATAAAGATAGACATCCAATACAGTGAAGATATACATAGAAGTAAGAGGACAAAATCGTTTTTCACTGTTTACTTCATCTAAACATAAAGCCTCTTTTATAAGAAAAAAAAAACCATCAGCTGGACAGAATACCAGAATAAGGTGATGCGGGTGGGAGGAAAGGTAAAAGAAGAGACAAGACAGGAAAGTGAGGAACGGAGAGCAGGAGAGCAAGCTGATCATCCTGTGATAAGATGAGGAAAATAAGTCTTATTATCACAAAGGCCGGGAGCATTAGACAGACAGTTGGGAGTCATCTCAAAACTCAGGAGGGAAGAGGCAAGACAAGAGGTCACAATTATGCCCCGCTAGCTGCACTCCCCTCCTCCTCATGAAGTCCTTTAATATATTCGGTTAGTTCCTGTATGGCGCGGAGGGGAAATTCTAATTAAAGGGTGGGGGGAATTTTGACACATGTGAGGCAGAGATCAATATTTAGCACCATAATCAGCCATTCCTGATGGCTTGACGGTGTCACTGCGAGCAGACTGCAGCTCTCCATTAGAGTGCTTGCTCGGGAAGGAGCAGACGGGCAGGCGAGCAGGCGGGCAGCCAAGCAGGCAGGATGCAGAGAACCGCCAAACTCCCAGTCATCATGAATCAAAGCAAGTGATGCCTCTCGTGCTCCGTTTTGCTTTGCTTTTTATCTTCATTCATCCTTTTAAAAGAGAAAAGTGAACTCTGCCAAGCAGGTTTGGGATAAGGGTGCAGGGAAAGTGGAAAAGAAAAGAAGAAAAATGCCATACAGGGGATACAGTAGATGAGGAGGAAGTGCAGCTGTCATGACTTTGGACTGTAAAATGATTGTAAGGTACACAGATGGTTCTTCATTGTGTGATTTCTCTTTTTGGTTTGGATTCATTTTAATTCGGAATAAAAGGCCTTTTATTGGTATAAAACAAAATTGTAGCGCTCCACAGATGGGCAGCACATTTCATCTTTGAAATCACAATTTACTGTATTAATTTTCCAGGCAGACACACACACACACACGCACACACATGCACACACACGAGCACACACAACATCTGTGGCACATGGACAAGGCTGCTCAGCTGACATGGATAGTGACCACTGACTCAGAATCAGGAACATGGTGTTGTTTCCAGAGGGCACGGAAAGAGGGCGAGGGGCAAAGGAGGGGGCATGAGGAGGTGTGAGTATGCATGTGTGTGTGGGTGAGGAGGTGTGGGGTGGGGGGGGGTGGAGGGGTGGGGGCAGCCCGTCCCAGGGTGTCCCCTGTCTCCATGTGTCAGCCCATCTCCTTGTTCTTGCATGTCACTGACACACACGTGGGTACTTACCAACCCAAGTTGCTCCAATTAATGGCTGTCCCACTGCGCTGTCCGTTGTGCGGTGTGCTAGCCGGGGTGACAAGATATGGTCTGGGATCTGTCTCTCCAGTGACATAAGGAAGGAATTTTAAGAGGGAAAAGTGATGCTAACACACACCGCCTCATGCTGCGCCTAGATAGGTAGATAACAAAGACTCTTGTAAATGAGTGGCATTGAGGATTCTCTAATTACTTGCTGCAATCTATCTAAGTCACTGGCCTTCTAATTTGATTTATCAGAATGCATGAAATCCCTTGGAATAATGCCCTTATTAGAAGGACAGAATTGACGGGGGGACAAGAGGTCTGCCGAGAGGAGGAGGGGGGCAGAGATTTAAGCATCAATTACAGTCAAAAGGAGAATTAATAGTTATTAATCCACAAACATTGCTATCGTTCTCTTTGCTACCTCTCTGCCTCTTGGAGACAATCCCCTTCACACTTGCCTATCCACACACGCGTACGGTTGCATACACAGTCATACACATAGCAGCATAAGGAATACATACACACAGATATTCTTCTTTTGGCACATACATGCATATTTACATTTACATGCACACAGATGCAAACACATACATGCACAAACACCCGTGCACATGCATTCCTTAGTCTAAGTGAGCAAATACAGACACAGACATGCATGCTGCAGAACTGAGTGAAAATGTGCATTTAAAAAAAAAATATTTCACATGAAAAAAGCAAGACAACAGTAACAAAGGCAAGATGCCATTAATATCTCCTCCTCTGGATGGTAGGATCATTTTGCCCACTGCTGGATCAAAGGTCTTTAACTCTTTAACTAAATTCTTGACTGACAAATTCAATTGCTGTCAGTCTTCGAGGGCCCTCAATGTAATATGTGCATTTTGATTCAATTTGCCCTGCAAATACATACATATACATATTGTTTATCTGGTTATGGGCACAAAAAAATCAATACTTATATCTGTGCTTTGTCATTCCTAAGTGCATCATGAAATAGCAAGATATCCCTCTAATTGAATCCAGCAAAACCACATAGATTGTTAATTTCGTGCTATTAAGCTTTTGCAACATTTACAATGTCTTCTTTTGCCTGTTGATGACTCTTGTTTGTCCCCTTGTATGAGAAAAGAACATTTTATATATCTAAAAATTGAATTTAGAAAGGTCAATCTCTAAACAAATAACAATAAATCAAAGATGGAAACTTGCATTGTTTTTAAAGAGTGGAATTCAAAAGTACACAGGAATAGTTTTCATAAGCTTGTATCATTAGGGAACAGAAAAATACTGTATTTTACTATGTGAAGGATGAGTATTTTATAATGTCAAAAAAACCCCACTTATTAAAATCATCCATATTAATTCATATGTTATGACAACATGTTTAAAAAACCCACAAGGTCATATCACATGCACAACAATAACAACAAACGGACAGCTTGTCATGTTAAATAATTTAAAGAGCTATGAAGGCAGCAATTCTGTATTAGATGACACTCAGTTTTATGTTAAATCCAGTAGCTTTTGTTAAAGGGTGGCTGAGTGGCTGAAAGGAGAATGCCAGTGTGCTGTTTCCTTGCTGTCAGTCACACAGAGGCAGTATTTAGACAGGGAGCTGAGAGGTCTGCTCCGCTGCCAGCTCCTGCCTTTTAAACAGCCCTTTCCTCAGAGAGACAGTTTAGCACTGAGTGCCAGTCAACCTTGCCTGCCCAGCCATGCACCCCTCCTCATACACACACACACATACACACAAACACACACACTTTAGCCTCTTTACTAAAGAACAATTCTGCAAAAGGGGAGAAATGATTGTGTATGGTCAGACCCAAAGGTACATTGTGATGGGTCTATCCCTCCGTTTCAACAAAGTGGAGCAAAAGGCGTCTGGACAGCAGATTCATCAGCATTACTTGAATGGAGGAACAAGCTCATACAGCATTACGTGGCTGACAAGGAAGATGAATCTGGGCAACTCGGCGCATCTGGGATCCTCATAGACCTTCAGTCATGGCCTGTGGTAAAGACTGAAGGATGGGAGAGAGGTTGTGGAGATAACACATCACGCCCTGTCTGCGTCCCATATTATGGCGCTGTCCTGAAGAGTGTCTGGGACAATACTGTGTTAGCTGCCAGAGTGCCGTTGACATCATTGACAAACCTCTATGGTGTCAGGCAGTCACTCACACTTCCATGGCGTGTCTGTCATCATGCTCAAACAGTCAGGCACTGACACCTTTTCACGTGAATGAAAATTCTCCAGTGACTGACAAAAAATAGTGGATGGCCTTTAAGGAGGAGAAGGAGAAAAAAAAAGACAGCAAGAATAGCACCTTTCTTTAAAAGGAGAGACTTATAATTCGCAATAATGGCACACCAATAGCTCTCAGTGAGAAAATTACAGGAAAAACCGATCTGAAATATCCTTTTAACTGGCAGAAACACATCCATTGTAGACAGAAGTCTTGTTTACTTGGTAAAATGGCATCAATTAGGAGCAGATAGCAAAATTAGCATATTCTCTTAATGGACTGGCCTTTCTTGTGCAGCGCTCTCAAACTGATTGTATGGAAGGGACATGTTAAGGGAGACTGAGAAAAGGTCAGGTGTCTGCACCATTCAGGTGATCATATTTTTCACCAAACAGTTGTGCATTCTCCATGGCTATTGTCATGTTATATGCAGCTGAGAGCAACATTCCTGTATGTGGAGAAATCTTATTTTAAATTATCACGGAAAACAAGTCACTCATCCTGACACTTCTAAGATACTGTACATGAGGCACATGCAAATTTCTTCGGTGTAAATATTCTATATGCCTATATTTTGCCTGAAAATAATTTGATTACAATTTACTTATCGTTAAAGCATACCAATAAATGTAGCTTAAGAAAAAAAATCCACTGAAAATGTTATTACATATGTCTTAAATGCAACAAACAAATATAAAAAATATATCTAAAATGCACAAGACTGCTTGTCAAAAGTTAAGAACAATCACCTCTACTGTGTGTTTCCTTTCTTGATTGATTAACGTCAGCACGCTGGTGGGATTTATGCACACGCTTTCATTTCTGAGAAGAAAAATTACTGCCAGAAATTAAAGAAATTAACAGACAATTTAAAGAAGTGTTCAATATTCTTTTTCTAGCACTAAGCCAATCAATTTGAATAATTTGCCAGTTTATTTTCATTATTAACAGCACCAATCGGTTTGGAAGCTAATTAATTCTAAAAATGATATTTCATCATCAGTGCTGCAGTACGTATCTCAAGAAGGGGCTCAGCTCCTCCCAGACCAAAGCCGCAGACTACAAATTCTCTTCCCCGTACCTCCTCCCCCCCTCCTCGCCTCTTCCCTTGCGCCTCTGCTCCCACCACCCCAAATTGACTGGTCTTGCACAGTTGCAGCTGAACAAGAAAGGAATTGCTAGTGTCAAGACACAGTTTACAAATATGACATCTCCTCTGGCATGGCTGGAAATATGAAATATTGATTTATGTGCAGTAAAAGGTCTTATAAAAATGATCACATACACATGAGGGATTAATGCGCAGAAGATCAATAGAAATTTCATTCTTGACACTAGACTGTCACCTATGGTGAAATGCTAAAATAAAGAAATCAATATTATCTATGAAATGTCAAATTTATTATAATTATGTGGATGAAAGCTGGCCAAGTGGCTCCCAGGGGGCTGAGAGGGATAGGTTACCACTCTCAAGCATCCCTCATGTCCCTCCTTCTCATGCTGCCAATTTTGAGAGCAATATTGGTGTAAAGGGTTTTCACCCGTTATGTATGGCCTTGTTGTAACAAATTCCTCCTGGAATATTTAACTGTGGAGAGACTGACAATGGACAGAGCTGCAGTTCATAGCCTGCAGGTTGTGTAGTTAACAGCTGTTAGCTTTGCCACATATTGTATGACTCTGCCCTCTTGATTGAAACCTATTTGGCAGCTGCTGCTGACACGGACAAGTCACAAACCACTAAAGTACGACATCTCAGCATGTGTCCTGGTTCAAAGATGACACATTCAGTCAGGATATGTATTGATCTTAAGGCTAGAGTGTATCAGTAATCATGCTGATTTGTTTTGTCTTGGAAAAAATTATTTAATGAAAGAATTTACATAAAGACATAATAGGACATTAATTGACAAAAACAAGGTCATTAACTTAATTTTCCACACATTTTTTTAACCCAATCATACAGTAAAATGTTTTGAAAAAACTTCACCATTTAAAATTACATCAACAGACTTCAGCTCTTTATGTGTTATTGGGCTTTCTCAAATTCCCCTCAATGTTTTATTTGCTATTGCATTTAAACTAAGAGCTATTTGTGTTCATTCACTTGTTTTCCATGTCTAATTAATATCCTTTGAATGTGTGGGGATCAATTTATTTAATCAATGTTGGGTAGTGCCTCTGGCCTTCTAAAGGTCACTTAGATATGGAATGGGAAATCATCAGAGTCAGATCACAAAGGGGAGAGCAGGTAATTTGAATGTGGCAGGCAAACTTTGCATGTATGATCACACATTTCTGACAAACTACGGAAAATTATTTTCTTTTCCGTCTTCTCATTTCAGGCAATAGTCTTTTTTTTTTTCCACCAGAGGCCCACTGTACACACTAGAGTGTGGCAGCTGTGTAATCCCTTTAACAACCGACGGGGCTATTAAATGAACCGGTGGTGCAGCTGCAAATAGCCAATAAAGCCAGCACAATATCATCCCTATTAAACAGTAATCTCAGCAGGCTTAAGAAGTTCTCTGAAAAATGGGAGGAAAACCATAACAAAATGTAATCAAGCAAAACATGGGGATTTTCCTCAACAAAATAAGCCAAACAATTTTCACAGTGGCTTACATGAAAGGTGTTGAGCAACAGCACTCGATCCTCAGAGAACTTCTCAGCCCCTTCAGGTGACCACGGTTTGCTGCCTTATCACAAATACAGAGGCACACAACATCAACAAAAAAAAGAAGAAAAAAAAACGAGCCTGTCAATCGAAGCAATTTATCACCACAGATATTAACAGAGAAAGGGAAACAGGGGAAAATAACAAATTGTGCAGTTACATTTTAAAAGTGACCAAATCGAATTCATAAGATCACAATTTGAGAGATAGAACCCAGTTTATTTTCCCTCCCTTTCACCGGCTTATGTGCTCTGTCAGATGAAAGCGGAGCAGAGAGCCACTGTTGATGGAGCCTTTGAGCCTGGGAGAGGAGGCAACGCAGCCTCTTGAAGGGGTGCCGGGGAGAGAGCGATAACCGGGGAGGCCGCAGGAGCTCCCTCCGCTGCCGGGGAAGGTGTTCCAACTTATCAGAGTCTGCACGCGGGAAATGATTACCCCTCTGCCGGGCCGATTACTGCTGGCTCTCCGGGTCAAAAGCAGGCCAGGATAAAAGAGAGAACTGAAGCCTCCTATCCGGCCTCCAATCATCCATTAGCACTCAGAGTGAGGGGCTTGTCTGCCCCTCCACTCTCACACCCCCCTCCGACATGGGCTTGTCAGTCTGGTGCATAAGAAGAAGAGGTAATCACAGGCGGGACTCTCACTCCCACTGATGTCATGGAGGACATGGTGAGGCCTGGAGAGGAAATTTATGGATATGAGTATCAGCACTTCCTTGACATATTATTTATTCATTTGAGTTTGTTTAAGAACAATCCTCGTCCTCTGCAGGGTGAGCGAAGTGTTGAGCGGTGTTTACACTATTGATGTATAGTATGCTGATCCGCTCGCATGAATAAGAATGTGAAACAGGCCAGATATTACCGAAACAACCTTACAAACACAGGCACATCAAACAACAATAACGCAATATTCTAATAATGTAGGAAAAGGCATGAGAAATGCGCTCAAGCTGGTCTTTCAGTATTCTTGCTGCCTGTGTAGTATATGTCCCGTTTAGGTTTTTATACCATATTCACACATCTCCACTGAATACAAACAGACACTGTATTCTGTGAAATATCACTAAAGTACCTGAAACAAACCACATCAGCCTGAAACTGTTCTGTACTGGCTCCTGAGTGAGTGAGACACTACAAATGGAGTATCTACATTTAATGCTTCACTTTGTATGCATTCCCCAGCTGATGTCATGTTATGGATGGACAATGGACTAGTGTAGTACAGCTGACCAGATTCACCTCTGCCTATAACAGCACAACCCTTCAGATTAAGGTCAGTGCTCCAGGCACATACCTCTCACTCTCTTCTCTTTGCAGCCACAAAGAAATAGGAAAAACTCTAAGCCAATTGTTGGTGGCATCTCTGATAAACAGAGTGTAAAAATTCTTCCCCCTATGCCTCCGTGCACAGGTCAGTGTAGGGGTCTTTACAATACAACAGAATAATGCCTTGTTCAGAAACCTCAATCGTGCAATTCCACTGACCAATCTATTTGGTGATATGGAGAGCTGGGTCTCGGGGGAGTGGGTCCGGCTGTGTGAATTTGGGGCAGATGAGCAGAGGGGAGCGGTGCTGCCTCTCCCACAGGTACAGAGAGGCTGCAGGTCAGTCCTGAGGAAGGAAGGAAGGAGTGGGCGCTGCCATTTACAGGCTGGAGTCACATAGTCACAGGGCGGCCGCAAGACGCAGGGTGCTGCTTAATCTCGCCAACATGGACAAAAAAAGTCTTAAAGAAGTACTCAGACAAATGGAGACTGGAACGTTTATATTTCCACGACAACTGGGAAAACTACTGTATATCTGCTGAGGAAGAAGCTACAAATGAACCTTGAGATTGTTTTTGTCGCCTGTTTAAGAAAAGTTTACCAATGTCCTGCCAAAATTATTTAGCTCCAGGTGCACCTTTCTGTTAATGACCTTTCACTCCTAAGACTCATTTTGCTTCAGGCATCATTTAAGTATCAAATTTGAATCCCAGTGATATAGACTCATTTGTGCAGGATAAAGAGGTAAAAAGCACTTATACGAAGGCGATACAGTACCAACATTAAGTCTAAGTAAAGTAAAGTGTGGTTCTGTGCTGACGTGGAATCAATCAGATAACCCAACATGAGAAATGATTCAAACAGCAATTCAGAGTAATCATCTTCAACCTGTGATGCATATCTTCATTTCAATGAGTAATATCTTCCTGGTTGACAATGAAACTATTAGCAGCCAGATATTTCAATAGCAGGGCAGGGATATTACACACAGGTCAAGGACTTCTGTATGATGAATTCTGTAAGATGTGATGTCTGTTCTGCATTTAGGAGATACTGAAACTGTGTCTGAGAGAGTGTTTCCTTTGCTGTAATAGGAACGGCCTGCCAAATGATGACTCAAAATCAGAGTAATCTACACGTTAGTGCAGATAGGCACTGACCTCACCCTTCTGAAGATGAGTGGAAAAAAAGCATGTCAGAAATAGTAACCCACACCACAGCGGTGGTACTATCACTGGGTAAAATCTTAATGCTGATGTTCCTTCTGTTTTGACAACTCCCTTTGAATTTTAAATTGATCCGATCTGAAAATAAATTAAGAAATACATGAAAATAAAACAGAAAGGAAGCGCATTCATCGTCTGGCATCATTTAGATGAGAGTGCAAGTTGAACGAGGTAACACATTTCCGAGGCCTGCACAAACAAAGACGGGAGATCTCACTACATGGAAAGACCTGTGGAGATGCTGTTTTCAATGATCCAAAGCATCTTGTCTTGTCCTTTTCACACGCTTCCAATGAATTATGTATCTGCAGTGATTTATGGTGCGCCATGCTCAACCCTCTCCCTCTCCTTCAATGTAGGATCCTACATGGATTTTTCACAGGGAGCCAACTGGGAAAACCAAAATTGCTCAATTTAAGGAAGTAATTAAAACTGTCCACAATCAATATTTATCTTTAGAGGGACCCTGGCGGGGGTTTAGTCTTACCATCCCCCCCCCATCCTGCTCTATGTCTAGCTCTATGTCTTCCTGCTCTTCTCATTGACAGCTGTTCAGTCCGTCAAAAAAAGCAGAAACAGGAGCAAGCTGTTCCTGCTCAGGACTAAAATGACATGTGTCATGAATAATCAAATGAACATAATCTGTGCGCTAGTGCAAAACATGTTGAGCAAGTTTGGTTGTAGTAGACACATAAATTTTCAGGGCAGTGTATTTATAGACACATGACTTGCCCTTCATTGTGTATTTAGTGCAATAATTAACTATATTTTTAAAACACTCAATCCATCATTTTCTCACAAACCAACTCATTTGAATATTATGAAACTTTCAAAACACACAAAAGCTGAGCACTCTCCTCTTTTGTTATTTGGCACTCTGATAATTACTTTGACATTATCCTATCACCTGCACACATGCGGAAGAAGTAGAACAACACAGATTTCTAGAGGTTATTTCTAAATATTACAAAAATTTTAAATGTTATTCATTCTAAATATGAAACATAAAAACGCTTGATACAAATACTGTTAACAAGTGGAAACAATTTATAACAAAATATGTTTAATAAAAGTCTTCAGCAGTTGACACATGCTTTATTTACTCTACATGAGACGGGTGAACTACAACAGAGGTAAAAATCTACAACAGTCCAACAGAAATCACTCACATTAACTTAACAATGATAAAGGGTCATGAGAGGACAATTTCCATCAAAAGAACGTAACCTTCAGTCCCCAGACTGATACATCATACTTTAATTCAATAGAGAGTATTTACTTGCGATCAATTTAGTAAGGTGAAACAGTCATGTAAAACAGAATGGCGGTGGCATGACAGTTTGGTTAGACTGTCTTCGGAGACCTCTTGCTGCAGGCAGAAATCATGTCTCTGTCATTCTATATCATCAATTTTAATTATCCTCACAAGTGCTCATTCTGCTTCAGGCAGCAGTGGGAAAGGAAGAATCTGGGAAAAATTATTTTAATCTATTTGGGACGTGAAGTGTGAGGTGAGAGCCCTGTCTGTCACAACCCCCCCCCCCCCTTCCTCCCCCCCTCCCCCAATCCAACACCACACCATACCACCTCGCCCAAAAACCACACACACACACACATTCACACAAGCATGTATTTGCGCTTGGATGCACACACATACAGTAAAATGACTGAATGCATGCATACATCCCACAAAGATATACTAAGTGTATAAATATATCAGTGTATCAGATTTATATGTAGTAACACTGAACAAACTTCTATTTTCTTCCCTTTTTCCTTCTTGAATGTTGTTTGTTGTGTTGTCACTGCACCCCACGAGGAGTCAAGCAGTAGGTCAATATAGCAAAGGTCACGCACCTCCTTACCAATCTCCTGCTGTAACCGAACACCACAGACATTTAGTGATCATTATGACACCGGCAGTTCCTTCTGTCCTCAATAACTTGGCAGGGGGTCCCACTGGCCACTGTCCCCACCCGTTGGGTTAGACCACCTTCTATCTCGCATCAGACCATACAGACTGCACAGTCAGTGTTTGCGGGGTTTTCTAATTGGGCTGCATTGGTTTGGATTATTGGCTCGATGAAGATGCGGTGACACTGAGCTCTGGTTTGAAAGGGAAGGGTTGTTGATGATGTTTGGATTTGAGATTACTGGTGTTGATTCTGGAGATTAAGGGATTTTTTTTAGTGGTCCGGAAAACTAGACACACACTAACACTAACCCACTATTTAACTATGAATCTAACTGTGAATCATTATGCCATTAGAATTAAGAAGAAAGGGAAAAGTTAGGCGTCAATATCACCAATAGATGGCTATATTTGTTTGTTACATCGAGGACGTCGCCACGATCGTTCCCAACTCGTAAAGGGATGTTTGTTAAATTCTTTTTTTTTTAAAACTTTTTAATAATAATGGTAATTTGAAGGGATACTGGGCTGTGCAGATTTGACCATATGTTGAAAAACAAGTCAGCAGCTATAATTCAGGATTGTGTTAGGCTTAGTCCAACACAGAGTAATTGTGGTTAATATTACCCTTGGAGATTTCTATGGCATTATGTTTTTATATATGTAGTGTATCAGTATGTGTAAACAACCATGAGACACTTATAGCAACATGACATAAAAGTTTGGCTGAAGTTTAACAGGACTCAGAACCTTCTGTCACGCAAATCTACAGTTTTATGTCATAACATTCAACCATAATATTCCTTGGCTGTTGATGCAGTTATTTACTATACAATGTCTGATGCTCAATCAGACTTTCAGTGATTGGAAATCTCTAGCACATAAGAATACAATAGTTAAATCCCATTGAGGCAAATTGCATGCATTTTTAGGGATCATTAAGTTATTAGCATCACTAGAGGGGGCAGAAAAACACTTGAAAAAATCTCTATGGTAATTGCAATCAATTTCTTCTTTTCACAGAAACTTCTGATGCCTTCCGGTATTCTGCTCTTCATGGATTTCGTGATGGGGCTTCATGGATCTCATCCTAACAACAGCAACAGTGTTGTTGGCCAATGAGAGTGGATCTGTTAAATAATATCTGAGGATGTACAGGTATGTATTGTAGTTCATGGTCAGAGCTATTTAGGTACTGCTCAGCATACAGCTATGCCCTTAGTCATAAAGTGCTGGCTGGAAAGACCCATAAAAAGCCGTAATTGATAGAAAATGGGGTACCATATGAGTGGCATCAGCTGAAAAGTGAAACGGACAGAATGAGGAACTGATAATGAGTTCTAGCACTAGTGAAAAATTCCTCTTGCTCCAGGGTGAAAAAGAAAGGTACCTCCCCCTCCATAAAAGGAAAGGATAAAAGAAATAAGTTAGAGAAAATCTCTGTCCAGCTTTTATGTTTCACTCTGTCAGCTGAGTGTCACAGATTTGCTGTCATAAAGATAGTGAAAGCTCAAGAGCTGGTGCTTACTGAGAATTAATCAGTTTAGGTTTTGGTCCTGAACATAAAATGTCAGACATTGCCTCTCAACTCTTGTCGGTGATTTCTTTGAGCTGAACAACACAATAATCCCACTCTCACTTCTATTGAAGGTCAAAGTTGGTCAGTGAGCCAAGAAATACCATATCAGAGCTTCCTTCCTCCTCAATTGCTGCGAGTATAAATTATGGAATTAGTGTATTGATTGTCGACTATGGCTTCAAGCAATCACTTTTACAGCCATGACAAGATTATTTTATCCTACTTTTCCTGTATTATTATATGTTGTGTTTGAGTTATTCTACCAGCATGGGAAGTGACAGCTTGAATTTATTCAATAAAGCAGGGCAGTTAGGGAAGCCAGTGAGGCAAAAAACTGAAGACATGGCATGAAGGAGAGAGACAGCATTCCTGCCTGCAAACCTGCCATCCTAAATAAAGAAAGATATCTGCCCAAATAGAGCGCTGATCAATACATTCATACAAACACAAGCACATCATTTGTTAAGTCTTGGGTGATAACCTCACAGTGATGCACATGGGAAACTGCAGGAGTGAGAAAAAAAAGACATCATAAATTACAGATAATAGAGTTTGCGATGATTTCTAGTGTATGAATGGGAGGTGCCCCATTGTGTTTGAGTCTATATATTACTTTGCAAAATACAATATGTGAAAATAGAAAACAAGTGATATAATTTCACAGATTAATCAGTTGTATCATTATACGAGTAGAAATCATTTTACATGTATCAGATTTGAGATAAAGGCAACCTGTGGGGGTTTTTGACAACTACGAGTGCTGGAGAGCAGTGTTTGGCAGAATAAATCCACCTATTGTTTGTATGTTGTGTGTTTTATATGCAGGTGCACGAGGATTCACATGCACAGGCAAGCAAGAGTGATGCAGAGGGAAGTTAGTGGCAGTAACGCACAATTTAAGTTACCAATTCACTGATACAGTCGTAGAAGATGATCACTCTCTAATACCACTTCATTCAAAACATTTTTAAAAAGCTGTGCAAATGTTTTATAAGGTTGAAAATAAATTGAATGTATTTTTTGGCCTTAAGGAAATATAACACATGCTGACTGTGAGGAAAATTGCATTTTTCATACAATGAATTATTTTACCTTTAAATAAATCAAACATAAGTGTGCCAAGGAAGGACAAGGTTGCATGGGTCCTTGAATTACAAAAGAAAAACTCCTTTAAATGATAATTTAGACAGTCTATTAAAACTGCGGTCTTATACCTTTGGTCATTGTTTCTATAAGTTATAACATTGTACTCTCCAAAGTAAGTTGCCTTATATCTGGGAAATAACGCACTTTTGCATGTCTGTTCATCCTGGGAGAGGACCATTTTTTCAACCATTAAAAGGGTTTTTAGGGAGTTTTCCTTATTCAAATCAAGGGTCTAAGGACAGAGGATGTTGTATTGCTGTAGAGACTGTAAAGTCCCCTGAGGCAAATTTGTGATTTATGATATTGGGCTATGCAAATAAAACTCACTTGACATGTCTGATGTGGAAAAAACCGGACTTCAGTGCACCCAAACTATCTGTAATAGTCTCTCACTGAGCAACAAAACTGTGCGCATGCCCAACTATGCAGTGGCAGTTCTGGATGTTTTGGTGCCCTGCAAACTTCCAGCATTCAGCAAGCCTGAGTTAGTTGTGAGCTAAAACTTGTCTTTTAGCCTATATTTGTTTACAGTTTGGCAAATTTTCATTATGTAAAGCCATGCTACTAGCAGCTGCTAATGCAACAACAGGGATCTTAGTTGCATAGTAACAATAGGTGTAGATATAACTATCACTGGGTTATTATATTTATTATAAATTGTGGTTTACAACAGATGGTTTGGGAATAATTGTACTGTTCACCTCCACCTCATTTCTCCAAACAAGTATGACCAACTTGGAGGTTTACTTAAAACCTGTATGATCATCTTACTGCTCATGTTTTTTCCTAGTCTGACTTCTTCGCCTGAATACAAGATGATATTTTATTCTGAAAGTTACATTTGAAGAAGTGGGGGTCGTCCTATATTCGAGGACTTTAAGACGACCTTATCTTCAAAAAGTCTGTTTCCAAAAACAGGTGTTGGAATGAAGGGTGGGGTTGTCTTATAATCAGGGTTGCCTTATATTTAGGCCAATACGGTAATACCAACTTGTAATAAATCTGAATTTTCTTTTAAGACAGGGCAGGGAACTGACAATAGTGGGTGATGCTGAATCATGCTCACAGTGTTACTCATTCACTCACACAAACACAAACAGTATGCACAATATGAACCCTTGTACAAAAATACGTGGCACAAAAAATAAATACATAACTTAACATGTAATAAAAAACAAGATTTTGCCTTCCATAAAAGCTATAATTTAACTGAGGATTCAGGCTCTTTTGTACTGCAGTGTGTTGGTCGAGTCAAAAAGCAATATTACATGTGAGCTGTGATTGATGTACCTTCCCATTTATAATCTAATTTGTATCGGCTTTCTCTTATTCCCAAAGTGCTTTAAAATTAGAAAAGGTAAAGCGCATAAAAGGTAGGTTGACAATGAGACATATGAACAAAGACAAACTACAGACATTAAACAAAGAGTTGTAAATCTGTACTACTGTACTGTATACACTACTGTCAATTTCATTACCATAGATTTGTAATACGAAGTGCTACCCTTAACATAGTAAAGCTTTACGACTTGATAATGTGGGTAATTTTCAAAAACAAGTATTTTTTTTAGAGACATAGCAATCAAGACAGTTTTCTTAATGGCCTGTGACCAAATAAAGCATGACTGTACATTAGACTCACTACAGATTATCTCTTCAGTTACATTGTTAATAACTGAGATGAAAATCTGGGAAATGATCTGTGAAAATACTGTTAA
The DNA here is from genome assembly GCF_914725855.1 of Thunnus albacares. NCBI lineage: Eukaryota > Metazoa > Chordata > Actinopteri > Scombriformes > Scombridae > Thunnus > Thunnus albacares. The sequence goes on from NC_058116.1 coordinate 17,205,111, forward strand.
AGGATCAGTTCATATTTTTTCAAGTCTGTCTTATTAATATTAATATTCAAGTGCCCATATGTACCTTGAAACACATTTTTTTTGTTGTAATCATTCCTCCCAATACGCTTCCAATGTAAGTGATGGGTGACAAAATCCTTATTTGGTCTAAAATGCGCTCTAATGTTCAGCTGAAGCCACAAAGAGGCTTCAGCAGTCTGAGTTAGATAATTCAATGGGTATTTTCCAGTTCCAAGTTATAGTCTTTTTAGATAAAATGTGAACCAATCCTTTAAGGACTGAAACAATGGCTCAGTCTACACATGACAGACAAGCATCTTTAGTCTGTATTGCATCAAAATGACAGGACCCAACAGTAATCTGACACATCTTGATCACAGCACAGTCCTGATCTTTCTGTCACACTGGGGATTAAAACAGAAACGCAGAGCTAACAAGGGTCAGATATGAAATTTCCAGGAAGTGACACATGACAGGACAAACAATTAAGTGTCAGTACGCTGACCTTGGGGCAACAGTTTTACACCATGACCCTCCATGCATAAGTCATTCCACCAGCAGCATGAAGGGGGGAAAATAACGGAGCCTCAGTGTTCTTGTTCAACCAATGCCGCGAGCCCAGTGTTGTTCATTGTTTAGTCGTTACGATTAAAAGATGTACAGCACTATGGAAATTGGAAAGCTTGTGATTTGTCTTTGTCTGCTCGAGCTCAGTATTCTGTACGAGTTTCAGAGGTGCAGCTCAAGGTAGTTGTGGTGTTTTATGGCATGCACAAGCATGAATTGCACAACATATTAACACGGACTCGTCACTGCATTTCAGAAGTACAAAAATAACATACATGAATGAACAATGCTGCCTTTGTTTTTTGTATTTGGCTATTTTAAAAACATATGAAATATATTCGTTTGCAAGAGCAGCCTGTATCAATCTTAGGTTTTTTTTAAAAAAGTGGAAGCCATACCACTGCACCTCAGAAATCAAGGATGTAATTACTCATGCAGCAAGCACAAAGTGAAGAGGAAAAAAGCCATGTTCTGCTGAGTATTGCTTTTAGAGGAGGCAACCAAACAAGCAATGGTAGAGCTATAATCAGTCAAATCTGACTGCTAATTCTTCTACTGGTGAAGACTACAGCATTTTTACCTTAGAAGTACCAGCGTCCCCTTTTGCATAAAGTACAGTACGAGAATCTGAGAAGTTACATGAAAATGTTACTATTTTTACTCAGAATTAGAAATATAATATGAATATATAAAGATATAAATGTTTTCTTTAGATAATACAGGCACAATTATAATGTTAGATACAGCTACTGTAGAATTAGCAGTTGTGGTGGATGGATCAATATTAAACACTTTCACTCTTTCTGCTGTTCAAGCTATTTTTTCTACCTGTTGAACAAATGTTAACCAAAAAGTTAATGTTTCACCGTCAAACAAGTAATTTAACAAGTATTAGTAACAATTTAAAACAAAATAACTTCTCAAAGAACTGAATAATGACCATGAAAATCATCTAATTAATCATTCGTTTCTAAATGTGTGTGTTTTAATCATTGACACTGGCCAGCATGGTCTCATTTCTCTGTGACAGCTGGTGATGCTTTCCTGTGATTCGCAGTAATCCACTTTTTATTATGAAGGAAATACTGGTATTTGTTTTTACAGCCGGGAATGAATAAATATTGGTAGTAGGTAGGGACATATGGTCTAAACAGAGCAGAAATTACAAGCCAAATTTCAGCACTTCCAAAGATACTATCTACAAAATGATGAAACGGCTTTGGTTTTATTAACTTAAGGATATTCACTGGTACATTCAAAACTGTATGATTGTTTTTAAATTAACGCTTTCTATCATACAAAGACTTCAATGTTTTCAAAAAGTTTTGTTTGCTAAAGACAATTGTGTTGGGCTGACTTTCAGATTTCTTGGCTATTTTGTGTGTGCAGATTAAAGAATGCAACATAGCCACATTCAGACCAAATGTACTACAACTTTGGACATGCAGCAAAGAAATGTGTCACAGTCCTTTTCTTAAACAAATTAAGCAAAGCAAACTCCCACAGTGACTCTCGCAGTGTGTAATATCCCCTGTTAGCTGGTAGAGTATATAGTGGAAATAATACAGAATCCCAGAGACATACATTAACTTTCACGTAATAAGGTAACACACCGATGATTAAGTGTAAGCACTTTGCCTCATAGTGTAGTTTACCTGCTTTGATAATGTATACTATTATGTAAATGAACATGACATGACTCAAATCTGCTCTGTGTAAATTAATGTCTCTTACCTTTAAGATAAGATGTTGTAAACCCACAAAGCCATGTGTGGAATTTGTTAACAAGAAGCTAAAAAGTGGCATAAATTACAGTAATCTAAAGCTGCTGAGTAATTCTCCAGCTAAATGATTTCCATAAAAAGAATTAATATCATTCTATTAGTAAAAAACAGCATTTTTAAGGTGGAAAACAAATGTCATTACTCATCTGTAGCCTCTACGCTACAGTGGTGCAGCCAGCTTCACTAACTCATTCAGTCAGACCATTCAGTTGACATTGATGTTTTCTTAGCTCAGGTAAAACCGTTTAATAATCCTTGATGTTATGTGAAAGAATACAGCTGCACGTGATAAAAATGTGTCTCCCCCATTTCTTTTTAGAAATGTCAGTTTGACAGAATTACATGACTTTATGTCACAGAGGCACATTGTATTATGATAAACAAGCCAATTCAGGTAGAGAAATAGCTATTTCTTCTGCATAATCTGGCAGACAAAAATAACTAAGAGCAAATAAAGCAAGACAATACCGAGAAATCCTGACAAATGTAAACCTGAATCAAAACCATACAAAGAAAGAATACTGGGCTTTGCAAATGAAAACAAACAAAAACAAACAAACAAACACGCACAAGTTTAAGAAGCAGATAAGTGGGGTTATGACCGCTACAATATGAAGCGGGGAGGTTCACTGGATGGAAACAGGGGGCTGGGGACACCTTTTTTAAACTACTTCTCCTGCAAACAGCATTATCTTGATTAAAGTTTAATTAAGGATCACATTTGGCTGTGCCTTTCATAGCGATCTACATGAGCAGATTTCCTAGGGCTTAACTCTATCGCTGGGAAAATCCTCCTTTATTACTTTCAACCTGTTGTAAAAGCTGTTGGCACGGAGGGACGGCTGCCTCATTCACTGGCCTTGTTTGCTGCTGGAAAAATCCTGAGTCTCAGGAGATCTCCCCACAGTGGTTCAATTTAATATCTGTCCTATCACTACAAGGCTCGGGCTCATTATTAATGATACTATTCATTAATTTCTTGTTGGGCTGATGTTATTTATTAAAATATTAAAGAAAGCTCCTGAGACACTCACACGTAATGAGGGATGTGTCCTCCTTCCACAACCCCCCCCCCATGCCCCCCCTCCTCCTTCTTCTCCCTCGCTCCAACCCCCCTCTGCTGGATGGATGGTGGGTGGAATTACCCCACTCGGACGCTGCTAGCCTGCGCACCCTCATTAGTCGTTCTCCAGGGCTGAGTGACACCATAAATCCATTCTACATGTCGACCAACGGCAGCCATATACAAACGCACACCGCTCGCCTCGCCCCGTTAATGAGCCATTCCCATGCACAGGGAATTGACTACTGTCCATCCACCATAACTGGACAGTATTTTTTGGAAGAGCTAAATTGCAGCCGTGGTATAGATTTAGGGCGTCGGATAATAGTTTCACTTCTCATTAATAAACTATCATGTTATAAACTTTAAATTGAACTGATTGGCCATGTCTGCGGTAGTAAACAGCAGGCTTGCTGATTGTTAAAGTGACATTACTATAATGCCTGTAGACATGATACAAAGAAGAGCAAGTCACATTGCATTTATTATAGAATCTTGGACTATTCTTAAAATAGTAAGACATTAAGTGAGTTTATTTTTACCAAAGGATATTTAATTGTTTATATATTATATATAACAGATATTAGATTTGATTATTTTAGGATATTAGGAGAAACAGCTGTTTGAATAGCTGCTCAGAAGTATTTTACTATGTGAGCAAAATTGATTTTTAAAAAAATACAGACGAGACAACTAGATCAAAACTCATATACACAGACTGTAAAAGTCTCTGATGAAATTGTTAAAGTGAGAGGTTCAAGAGGCTTGAGCATTACAGCCTGTGTAGTTCTGGCATCTTAAAATGTGTGTATGTCGCCTGTTTCAAACCCACAGTATTAATGATTACACACAAAAATCCAAGAATCCATTAATCATAATAATTAATCTGATCCAATTATATTGCAAAGAATATAACAAATTGCAGGGAAAAATAATGATCTATCACTGCCATGTCATAGGGATATGGGACTAAAGCAGTAATTACACAGAGGGATTTTAAATAGTACACACCGAGCGAGCAGCTGATGGCTCTACTGTTTGAATCTGATGATGTAATTAGAGACGAAGTTTGACACAGTGTTTTTGCTGGTTCGACTAATAAAGGTCTAACTACAGTAGAGGTTTTTACAAGCAAGATGTACAAGTAATTAATTTTTTTGTGATTGTGAGTAAGTAACACAATTGTGTTGTTTGTTCGGTGAGATTTGGACTAAGGAATGTAATGAGTTTGCCTTTTATAACACAATTTTATCTGATTTCACACACAAAAAAATCCTGCACAGTCAAAGTTAAATTTATTTTAAAGTTAAATGATTATATAATACTAGATATGGTTTTCAAGCTGAATGTTATTGGCTATTTGGTAAGAGATTGCAGAGAATGGTGAGATATGTGTAGTGTGTGATAGGAATGTAACAAGAGGCTTCAGATGATGACGACTTTGATCTCAGCGTTGCGATGAGTACAAAGATGTTGGGCGCTTATCATAGCTGCTCAAGAGCGTCTCGGCAAACAGACCTCAGAGATGGTCAGAAACATGTAAAGATGCAATAATTTTCACAGAGATTCACAAAGCAGGTAAATCCTCAGGAATAAACCAAATCCAATACACAGTAACTCTGTCAATAGATAAAACACCATGTTCAAACCATCTCAGCACATACAATGCTGTATGTACTCTGCACAACATTATCACTTAATCACAAGTAAACTACTCTTTACAGGGAGCAATAATAGTAGATATGAGACATAAACAGCCGAGAAAAACAAAAAAGTAAAAGAGATGGCGTGTTCTCCACAAAAAGCCCGATAGAAATCCTCCTCTGCTCCACGTTGTGGAGTTGTTGGCTTATCCTAAGTACAGAATTAATCACCTGCCTGCCTTCCTGGTCTCTGTGCTAGGACCCGAGGACGGAGGTAATAAGACAAGCCCTTCAGGGACACGCTGCGGAGTATAAATATCAGCTGCTGTGCATATGTAAATCACTCCCAGATTTATTTATTTTTTAATTTCTTCTCAAAGGCTCAAGTGTGCTAATATCAAATAGCAAGCTTTTAGGGAGTGTTTAATGGCTGTTGGTGGGTGGTAGGGAGCGGCAGACTCTGGAGCGTGCGCCAGTTCATGAGTAATTAAGGGGTGTTTTGCCGAGCATAAATAATGCTGTTTGTATTGGCCTGATGCAGGAGTGGAGTGCAGAGAGAAGAGAGGAGGAGGCTTGGATGGGGGGGTAGTGGGGGGTGGGGGGTGGAGGGTGAGGGTGGGTTGGTTGGTGGGGGGTGTTGGACAGACAGGAACAGCAGGGGTTAACCCCTCCACACACACCTCTTCTCACTACTCCGCACCTCTTAACGCAACGCACAGGCATGGAGAGGGTCATTTGTTAGTTCTATACTACTCGACATTACTTAAGGAAAATTATTATCCATGAAGTTCACTATGACATAGAGAGAATTACAGTGTTTCTTTTCACTAACCTCCCTTCTTGTTACCTCGTTCTTTGATAAAATAAATGTCATAACTGGGATACTAACACAGCAGTAAAACACCGATGATACACAGTTTTCATGCTAATCTAGCAGAAAAAGCACAAATACAGTACAAATATGAAGAAGAAGGGATCGTATGCATGCATTATTCCTTTTATGGTCATTATTTATCCTTAAGATAAACACACCTTGCCTCAATTTTGGCATCTTTACATAATATCTGTGCCTTTTAGAGTGGATTTTAAGACTTCACTAATGACCTGTATGGCTTGGTTTCTAGTTATATTTCTGTATATGACTATAGGTGATCATGTCTTTGCCTGTAAGCCTCTGAGGCTTTGGAACAACTGGCCTGAAGAGATCACACTATAAGATCTGTCATATTTTAAATGTCAGCTTAAAACTATTCTTTTTACCTAAATTTGCTTCTCTTCCCTTTATGTTGTTTTTTTCTGTTTTTGTTGTTATTATTCATCTTGACTGTGCTTTTTTCTGTAGATATTAATTACATACACCTATTACAACATGTTAACTTAACAATATCATCATGAGGCTTTTGTAACAAATTCACTATAAGGAAAATCATCTGAACAGTGTGTACTCTAAGTCATGTCAGAGCAGGTGATTTTCACTGGGGTAAGAAATAGAGTTATTTCCTCACACATTAGTAGAGGAGTTGACAGGCCACAGAATGTACTGCACTTGGGCGCACTAATGGTCAGTGAGTAACCCTCCCTTCCCGACACCACCACTGCAGACACCAAAAGGAGTAGGAGCCATTTATAGATCCTTCCCTCTTGTCTCCTCTCGCCAACATGTTCACCTGCACTTAAAAAAAAAAAAAAAGCTCAGATATGTGCGGTTCATTCTTGCTAAGTATATCACTCCAAGTGGTGATATTTTCCCCACTGAAAGAGCGCACAACCTTGTAATTTAGACTTAAATTGGAACTGGAGAATTGGATTAAAGTTTTACTTATAATTACAACAAGATCTGAGCTTAATACACATGGAAATATTTCATTATTGCAATCAACATAACAAAAGCTCTAGAGGAAATAACTGATTCTAAACGTTGCTCTACTTCATGAAACTGTGCTCCAATATCGCCTCTAACAAAGAGGGAATACATATCCTACCGTCCTCCTCCTCCTCCTCCTCCTTCCAGTTTTAGGTGCCACAAAGGACTATGCTCTTGAAGGAAAACAGACTCACAATATAGGCTTTCAAGTTCCTCTGGGTACAATTATACCATATCTCTCTTGTAACAAGTGGCTTAGGTAAAGGGGGACAAGGGGACAACCTCTTGAGTGAAACAATTTAGCTGTCATGACTGTGTGGCAGGACCCAGTCCTGTTTGGGAAGCAGGCTGATCCCCAGAGTCAGAAGATAATCGTGTCCAGCCCAAAGAACCAATAAATCAATCTGGTTTAACAGCCATGTTTCACAGACCTCTCTTTAGCTCTATCAACAGAAAACATCAGTATGTGCCTTTAAAACAGGCCTTGATTATTTTTCACCGTGCGGCAGCCATAAACACAGATTCACATCAACGGGAGACGCATCTAATGTGATTATTTCTGTGAACATTTCTCTTGCTTCAAGCTAATTAAAAATGATAAATTTGTCATTGCTGATGATGTCAAAGAGCTGTTATTGCTGCTTGATAGAAATGATCGGGGACAGCTAAGAGGACACTAGTTTATACCACTATCACCACTGTGGTCATGCACACAAAAGACTTGTTTATTCATTAGACTTTTAATAAACTGAGGTATCAGAGCAGACACATGCTGGGATTGTTTGTGACTCACTGGGAGGTACTGTAAAGCTAACAGGGACTGGCGGCACCTGTGCCCCCACATTCCAGCTGCCAGCGCTGTGCTGCGGGGCCCAGGAGAGGCGCATTAGCCGGGGGTGCGACTGGAGCTTGACTAGCCTGGTCATGCTGGGCAAATGTCAGCCGCAAAACCAGCCAGGTCCATTGAGCCCTGAGCCTGGCTCTAGCGCCCAGCATGACTCTGACATGATCATGGACAGCGGTTGTGACACATGTAAGCAATGACTCCACACAGCTATCTGATCAGCATTACGCCACTGTCAGAAGACTCTGACTACAGGAGCGTGATGAGAGCGGTGATAGGGCTCCCTCTCTCATATGGGTCAAAGATGGAGGTGGCCGGTCCACCTCCCTGAACGCACTTAGTGCGACACACTACCACCTCAGCCTCGACAGCGTTTGATCTGTATGAAAAGACTCAAGGAATCAGACAAAGAATATCTTCTCGTTATTTCATTCATTCATTTATTTTCATTAAACTATTTAGTTATTTTTCACTTGATGTATTTATTTTTAATGAACACACAAGTAGGATTTAAAATACACCAGGAGCAAAACAAGCATTATTTGTCATAAGCCTGTGTGTGCATCAACCATCAATCATTGCCATCAGAATTGCCACAGTCTGCTGTCAGGGCCTATTACCGCTGAATTCATTTCCCTCAATTAATTCAAAATCTAACCCCTTGGCAGCCACCAATGTATGTTTTTTTATATCTATCCACCCACCTATTTGTCAAAATGGGCTCAGTGACAGTACAGTAATGCATTCATTATAAAAATGAGAAACAATACTCCACACATATCATTAATTAACTCAGCATTTAGAAAAGACAAATATACAGCAACAGCATTTCTGCAAACACTGTGGTCTCCACACTTGTAAACATTTTAAACAATGTATTTTGATATTCCTAGAACCCATTGCTTAATATTATATATCACATATAATAGGAAAAATTGTGCTCAAATGTGTCAAATATGAGCAGTAGAAATTTAGATTTGTTAGAGTTGCTGTGAGAGTTGTTATACTAATGTTTGCTGACCCCCCTTGTGTTTGATGTAGCTATTTTTCAGACGCCAGTGAGCTTATAAAGCCCACACATGAGAAATTCCATCAGCTAAGAAAAGACAAAGAAATGTCATCAGAGTATATTACTTTATGATAAGTCATCTTATCTAAATCACCCCCCACATATACTCACAGACCCAGAGATGAACATAAACAACAAAATAGAAAGACTACATAATTAATAAACAGCACAAAGCACAACTATCCTTATCACTGAGGCTACTGTGTCCTATTAAACAAGTTTTGTCTTGAGGAGGACAAGGAGACTTTCATGCCTAAAATGTAGTGTTTAAATTAATTAAGTGTGAACATGATTTAACTTCAGGATATCATTTGAAAGTATAATTGCCCATAGGGATTAAAATGAACTCGGTGGGCTGTGGTGTCACCCCACTGAGCTCCCCATGTCGGGAAATGTCCAGTTTTAAAGATTAATTTGCATCTTTGAGGGGAAAGTCTTAATCTCAATCTTAAAGGATGTTAAAAGAGAGAGAGAGAGAGAGAGAGAGAAAAAAAACAACTTGCAATCAGATGCCACTTCACTAAAAATGTTCACCATGCAGAATCCACGATTACATTTTTTCCTGCGCATGATTCCAATCGCTTTAGCGGCTGTGCAGGGAGCATTTCACCGTGCATATTAATTACACAGGGGCTTTGTCATGTGAGGGTCACAGCAGCCATGCTAGCTAAGCTGGGTCATTTGAACTGGGAGTGAAGCTTTGTGAGCATGCTGTGCACATCATGGCCTCAGTGAGAAGGCGAGGGGCTGAAGAGATATGTTTGCTGGTGTGATTACCAGTTCAGTAATAAATACCAATTTCTCACTGGCACCTGCAGAACTCGTGCGTCCAAGCAGCTCACAATAGGATTAAAATATGCTTGTTTTTATTACAGATTAGAAAAGTTAGGACAGCCAATTGTTCTGACTACTTAAAGTAGAAACCTAACATTTTCTGATTTAGTGAAAAGAACCGAAAACAAATTGATTTCACACAAGTAAGGGAATGAAAATCCTGTTTATAAAACCTGCACTAGAGTTATTGTAGCACCACATGTTGTTTTATTCTCCACTTTTGTAACTCTGCAACTTGTTCTCTAACCGACTGTGTAACAACTGTATAAACCAATCGGTTTAATTTGCTTCCCGTGCTGTGCCTTCCCCACAAGTGTTGGTTGACATGAGCTCATGTGACATTTGGGAGGAGGGACGGGCATGAGTCGTGGCTGGTTAGGCGTACAGCGATGACTCAGCTTGCTGATGTGTGGGACATTTCTCACATCTCTCTAGGCAAACCCCCTTATACCAAACAGCTCCAAATAGCTCCTAACAACTCCAACACCAGGAGAAAAGAGATTCTCTTCCCGTTTATTCTAAGGATGCACAAATTTTAAAAATGAAATTTTCATGTTGTGCTCTGTTTTGACCCATTGCACGCATATTCCGGAGAAAATACATCCCGAGATTTTAAAGTATCGGGTTAGAATTTCCAGCAAACTTACTAATAATAATCCAAATGGTTTGGTGTTGAAGTCATAGTGAAGTCGCTCTCTGACGATTATAAACACTCACCATAATACCTTAATCTCCCTTTTGCCAGAAAAAAGTGATCTCCACAGAGCTGACTGGTTTTGTCATGTGACATACGGGTGACTATACGTGTGTCTAAATGTAAGGAGGTAATGCTTGTCCACTGAGATTTTAGACTGTAAAGAATAATAACTAGACAGCTCAAAATATACAAAACAAATGATATTTTCTATGATATTTGCATCAGAAAGCCACACCTGCAGCAACTCTGTGTCCTTGAAATAATTACAGTTGTACTTTTATGGAGGTCATAATTCACCCTGATTGTCCTGAACTTTCCTGTGTGGAGAAACATCTCATCAGACTCTGCTAATGTCCGTAACACATTCATTGTTCAGTGGGAAGCATGACTTAGGCTCCACTCAGTATGTAGAAGTGAGATCCAAATCCTCTGATGTGTCCTTTCGAGGCACACCTAACAAGTTTGCCCATTTCTGATAAGCTCAGCAGAAACTGTGATAGTTTACCTTGATAAATTAGAGGAGGCAAGATTTAATGAACGGAACATGGGGGTCACCTTTGTTTCTTGGGGTGATACAATAAGAAAAAAACAAACAGATTTTTCTTACTGCCACATGCCTCTCCTTAATAATCAGATTTCTCATCCTCCTCGTAATAGAGGGTGCACAGAATCTCATTACCTTCTCTAGCTGAGGGGAGAGAGGCAACACTTCTTCTTTGACTTCCTCCGTAAACTGGGGAGGGGAGGCGGAGGAGGGGTGGCGGCAGAGAAAACATGGGACACACAGAGTTCTGCTTATTTGCACATACATCGACATCCCCTTACAGATATGTAAATGACTCAAGCAAAACCCAAATGCTAAAGTCTACACCATTAGTTTTCCACTTCATAATCTCCACATGGGGCCGTTAGAGGGATAATGTACCATACAATACATGGTTTACTTTTAATTAATAGGGAAAACGTATTTTGAAACGAATATTAAATCTAGATTAATGTGGAAAACCTCTCAGTTCTTTATAAATGTGAGGTTCTGCTCCTTTGTGGGAAAACAGTACAAGCAGTTCACTTGAGAAAAAAAAAAAATCTAAATTCAAGAGGCGTGAAATTGTTAAATGGAACAAAGAGAAGTTCTGAGTTTATTTTTCTGCAAAATAAAGGGATGGCATGATTATCTTGTCAACAGAGAAAAGACAAAATTGTGGAGGAATTTAAAGAAAAAATCTTAACCTGACGATAAAATTTTCCCATACTGTACACCTGCTGAGCTGTTGTAAATGTTGCTTACATATCCTGCCTTCAAATTTCAAAAGAATACAAGGATTCACTTCACTCACACATTTTTACACCTGTTTCCCAAAGCAGCACTGAAGAGCGAGTGCATGTGCACGCTGTTAAGAGTCTCTTAACGCTGGCTGTCTTTAAAGAGACGAGCTACATACATTCAAGGTAACTTGAATGTGACTGTGTGCAAGCACTTCTATATATGACAAATACATCAGTCACAAAGCGTTAAGTGTTGTAAACGACACAAAGAAGTTTTATACTGGGAATGTTTCAGTATAGAAACAAAGCTTAATGTTCAGTCAACAGTCAGAGCTTTCAGCTTGCTGTTTTTTATAACTCATGTTACAGTATGGAAGTAAAAACAAAACTTCGGTGATTTAGCTGCTGCTCAGGGTAGACTTTACTCTTATGCACAAAGAACACCTTATAAGTTTGATGAATATGCACATCATTAACTGTGGATATCATTCTGTCATCAATTTTGTAGACCTCTATAACCAAATCGCAAATAATGCACGCACCCTAAAATAAAAAGAGAGGAGAATTTAAAAAAATCTATTAGCCTCCACTTTTCTCCATTAACGTGTTGCAGTCATCACTGTTCCTATCTGGATGATGACAGCCTCACAGTAGACGACAATGAACAGTTGTCAGATGTAAATCAGTCACAATACACAACATGAGGCCAGTTTGGCGCAAATCAATAACTATTAAATTTACTGTTTATTTCTTTGGTGTGTACATCAATCATTTAACAGATCATCAGTAGCAATGATAAAAATATAGACTCTAAGATTCAATTAAATGAACAAAGATAATAAAAACTGGAAGTGACATGACTACGAACAGGTATGATTTTACAGTCATCTTAGCCTAAGGATGCTGTTGAGAAATAGGACATACAACATAGAACAATACTGTTGTATGTCGTTGTGTAAAAGATTTCCCCGACTCTGACTTAAAGGCAAGAAATTTAAAAACAGAAATACTGATATAGAACATCCATATTGACAAAGGCCCTGCAATCTAATAGGTCTGGAACACCAGTCCTGTTCTGTGGTTTTAAGCAACATCTGTTTAATCCCCTTTGATCGTCCTTCCATCTGACAGACGACAAAGTAAAACCAAAAAGGATGGATCCTCCACCACCCAAAGTGACCCTCTGAGTCTTTTTTGTTCTCTCCAAATGCCAGACTTTATTGCCAGGTTGAGCCCTGGTTAGACCAATCTGCACTTCTTATACTCGCACTTCCTTTGTCATAAATCCATCTTTGGAACATCACAAACTTCCTTGATCAATACTCTGCTTGATTCCACCTTTAACTAACAAAAATACATGTCAAGCAAGCTTTACAGCTGAAGGGATGTTTGTTTATATATGTGTCAGCGATGGTGCCAGATCAGACTGTTCACTGTACAAGTGGCTCTTCGTCTCTGAACACATGGGGGTCTACCACTCCCCTAAGCAGGAGGTGACAAAGCATTTAGCGGCTCCTCTACAGTAAGTGACACATTTGGCTTCAGTTTGCATTAAGTACAACAATTAATGCATGTTAATTCTTAATTATGCTAATTTCATTTGAAACGGGCTGTGAGGTTCTAACAGGGTGGCTGGGTGAGAGAGGATCCTTTGGCGACATGGGGTTGTTGTTTTCTCTGGTAATGCTTCTAGCACATTCACATGTCCTCTGGTGTTAGGGACCCTTAATGAGGATGGAAGTTCAAACATGACATGCTCTTGGCTCGTAAAAATAATTGGGCTGTTTTTTTTAATCTGTCAAAAAAAATCTGGAGACATTGTAATTAATTTTCATGCATCCCTACAAAAAATTTTACAAGAGCACAAAACACTACAGTTGTGTTTTTAACACAAAACTGTGGTGCACGCGGGATACTCTGAAGGTCTTTCAACACTCGTTTATGTATGAAAACAAACACATTTCTCAGAATACGGTGTAGTTTTAAGTATGAAAAGAACTAATCATCTTATTCAATAACTTATCATATTTCGGAGGACATTTTCAAAGTGCCCTTATGTGCTAATGTGCCCAAGTTGAGTGGGTACATTCATTTTCTTAGGAAATGTTACTCTGCCTTTATAATTTAATGATTTCCCACAATACCACCTCAAAATCAAATCAGGACACTGAAGTTAAATGTTAAAACAAAGATCAGTTTAAGTTTTCTCGGTCTCTGCTGGTTCATATATGGAGTTCAGTCCTGTGCCCGGTCATAGCTTCACACCCAACATCATAATTCCCCTAAGGAACACAACAATCCGTCTGGTGGGTAATGTACTGTACACATGTGCCGTAATGAGATACACTCAAATCAAACCGAATTATGTAGACAACTTAGTGTATCTAATTTTCTATTTTTATTGCTGTGAGCATTTAAATAGATCAAATGTTTGTATCAGAGAAAAATGTGACCCTGGGTTTCTTGAATTAAGTGTGCCATCTTTTTCATGTAATTCCCCAACATGAAACCTGCAAAACGTGCACTTTAGATTTTTACAGTTCCATATAATGTCTTTAATCCTTTTTATTCTCCTGTGTTTCAGGTATTCAAGGAAAAAATGAACAAGACATGGTTTTGCACTGTTAAAGACTGTGGCAGCCAAGATATTTCACCTGACACGAGCTGTGCAAGTCGCATGGCACAACCAACCACAACTGGGCCATTAAATATATGTAAATGAAGAGAAACACAAGAGAGCCGGGTATAATAGCACGCACAAGGGAGAAATGGATCCTGGGTAGTGATTAATTTATTTGATGATGCCTCTAGTGAGGAATTTTAGGTCACAAATGAAGTGACAGGATGACAAATTACCATTTTAAGGAATTTACTGGGAATCATTAATGAACAATTGTCAGGAAGTTTACAGCAGGCAGAGAAGATGGAATAAATGTAGATATCTTTCCTTATGTGAGATAAAGGATTTTATTCTGTTTTAGCACATCCTTTCTAGAGTGTCTTATTAAATGAAATGCAGCAAGCAATTCTAGCTGAACAGCAAATTTATTCAATATAGGGAACAGGCACAATTAAGTTGCTGTTTGGTAGGAGGTAAAAAATTAAGTATAAAGTAGATAAGAAGCAGTCATCAGCTTGTTAATCTGGATAAACCCTGCTGCGATTGCACATTACAGTTTCTTATCTACAATAACACTCAGAACCATGTTCTTATCAACATGAAACTTTTGTAATTTGATTTTTAGTCATGCCTTGTGCATGGCATGATGCATTAAACTTCTATTAAAGCTCTGTCACTTCTTTAAGGAATGCAGCTTTCAAGTTTCCTCAAGTCCTTGTAGTGAGTTGGGATGTCTTGTCTATTACCTTGTTCCTAACAACCTAAGAAATAACTCTGATCCTACTGTAGATCAGCACCTGAGCAGCTGTGGCTCAGGAGGTAGAGCGGGTCGTCCACTAATCAGAAGATTGGTGGTTTGATCACTGGCTCCTCCAGTCTGCATGTCTAAGTGTCTTTGGGCAGGATACTGAAACCCAACCTGTGTGTGTGTGTGTGTGAATGGGTGAGTGAGCATTAGAAACATTTGTAAAGCGCTTTGGATAAAAAGTGCTATATATCGCTCCTGATGAGCAGGTTGGCATCTTGCATGGCAGCTTCTACCATCAGGTGTATGAATGTGTGTGTGTGAATAGGTGAATGTTGGCATGTGTTGTAAAGAGCTTTGAATGGTCGGTAGACTAGAAAAGCGCTATATAAATGCAGTCCATTTCACCTATAATGATGCTGATAATAATTTCAAGCACATGTCTAATTAGGAAAAGGATTATGCAGAGTGATGTTTAAGCCTGGCATATCTCTTATAGGAAGCAATATATACAGTAGATTGCTTCTGGCATCTTTTGAGCAATTTGGCTTTGTCACTGACAAAATAAATCAATTCATTAATTAAAATTAAGCTCATGTGTAAAAGACGGTATCATAGCTTATCTACGTGTTAAAGGAGACAGATGCTCTTTCAAGAGTCGCTGTCAAGCTTGTCTGTCCTGCTCAGTTTGCTGCCTTTAAATGGCTTTTAAAAGCCAGTGGAAAAGGAGAGCTGAGATGACAGGAGGAATCTTCACTGTGTGTATTAATTCGACAGATTCCTTGATTCCCCTCCTGGGCCCCTCTGGAGGACCCATCTCTTCAGCAACGCGATGGTGCATTACAGTAGGTGTGACAAATATCTTTGGTTTAGAAGTGCTAGTGGTATGTTGGTTCACAGATTTCATGTCACTGGGATGTCTGAAAACACTCATAATTGCACTTTCCAAAAAGGGAAGCAGTGTCCCAATTTGGTCCATGCTGCAGTGATGTGTCCCTGAGAGGAAGCTACTCTGTGTCTGGTATTGTTACGTTTGTTATATGTGAGGCAACATAGCAGAAGAACAGATTTCACTTTGATTAAAGAAATTCAAAGAGAGGGTTGCTTTTGGAATAGAAATGACACAGTGATATGAAAGTTGCTGAAAAATGTTGACACAAATAAGTGACATTTGGCTACTTCTTAGCTCCTTCCTGAATAATTAATGTCCAGTTTATATTAATGTCAATGGAAGTTCCTTTATTGAAATGTAGTAACAGTATCTTTTAGTGGGACAGTAGGAATTGCACATTTGCTTGTCTTTAAATTCATTGATCTTTTGAAAAGCATGCAGAGATACATACTGTCCATGATAAAAACATAATTTGTGGGACAATATGAATATCTACAGTTGCCCAACAACTCTGTTCTACATAATATTTCCTTGAAACACTACTCTTGATTTATGTCACAGTACAAAGAGGCAGCGTACCCATATCCCATTCTCTGTCCTAGTATGCTTTAAATCAAATATCACACGGGGGCAACTTAGTGATTCTACGATAGATCTGGGTTATTTTGCTCAGAAGTTTCCTCTAGATTAATTACATGAATGATTACTTTGCCTAGAAAAGCAACACACTTACTGAACATAAGTCTGACAGTAACACAACAGCCTATCACAACTCACTGGTGCAGACACAGCCTATTTTTACTCACTACAGTAAGTATTGCATTAGAGGGAAACGTGGAAATTGGATGCTGAAATTGAAAAGTCTTCTTTGAAAAGCTAGCTCTGCAGAAGAATGAGCCATTTCTCTTGTTCTCTTTCAACAGCCCAAAAATCTAAACTGATTTATTGATTATTTAATGGAGCGGTTTATCATTTGTCAAGAAGTTTGTTGAAACTTTGAAGAAACCATTGTACATTTGTCTTAAATGTTAAATTTAAATTATGCTTTGAGCTGAGAGGTCATCAATTTACAGTTGTACTTGACTGTAATGCAGCTAACAAATGATACAACACTTTATTTTCCCTTCAGACATATATTATTATGCTTTTAGTAGAAATTTCTCTTCCTACAGTCGCAGTCAAAAGTTTGGACACACTATCGCATTCAAGGGAATGGGAAGATGTGTCCAAACATTTGACTGGCACTGAAGGTGAACGCAAAACACTGCACAACAGATAGAGAGAGATAGAGAAAAATGACGGGCAGATAGATGGAGTGAATATGGAATCCATATCTCTGCTGCAAAACCTTGTATTTAGTTTTTTTAGACATGGATACTCTACCTCTGCATAACCTCTGACCAAACATCTTTGGTGTCACAACTGAACGCATGAGTGACCGGGCTAATGTTCACACTCCACATTGGATACACATTGCATGTACCATGAAAGTGACTATGAGCTTCTTTCCAGATTGTGCCCAATTTCATGGTTCTATACACACAAGGCATCAGTTGATCACACTGATTTGCCATATACTGGGTGTTTTTTTTGCACTTCAAGGTACTGTCTAGCCTTATCATGGATAGTGATGCCAACGATATTAGGATGTATTTAGAATTTAACATTATACACTCAGTCTTTTAATGTGACGTAATCTCCCCGACAATATAAAAGACAACTGTTAAGCAAAATTTATCGAACAATATCTTCTATGTTTTAAAGCAGTTTATGGGACTGTTTATGTGCATATTTAGTGAGAATCTGAAAACCTAGAGAGATCATCTCCCTCAGTGATGAAGAAAAAGTAGCTATCCCTTTTCTTTTTCTTCTCTCCTGCTCTTGGCCTTTGTGGTGAGAATAATAAGCTGAACGCAAGAGATATGTGTGTGGTTGTGGTTTGATTAACCTCTGCTCCAAGCTGTTGCTCCTCACAATATCATTGTCTATTGACCTGCAGGCACTCAGAGGTATAGGGCCAGTGCAAAGGTCTGGAGATGTGGGACTCGCAGTGGTAACGGGCCTCGGTCTAATTGTCTGTTCTTGGTAAGCTGAAGTTATTGGCAGCTGCCACTGTCTCAACCACTCCGTCCTGGCTCCGGCAAAACGAACTAGGGCCTGCTAATTGCAATGGCCTTTTCATCATCTCAAATCAAATGCTTTCATACAAGCCAGGAGAGGCAGCATTCTCTCAGACCATTAGTGAAGTACTGCAAGTATAGCATGGAGCTCAGAGCTGGCCACCACTACCAGGACGTTACACACTCTCCCTCACTAACTATGGGAGTATTTAGCACACAGCCCCATTGACCTCTCTCTCTCCTTACCTGAATGCCATAATGCCGATTTTACCAGTCATTTAAGAAGGTGGTTGGCAGGAGAGCGGCTAGCAGCTCGGATGGCGGGTGTAAGTGGGGGTGTGATGGCGGGTTGGTCG
Organism: Thunnus albacares; assembly: GCF_914725855.1. Classification (NCBI taxonomy): domain Eukaryota; kingdom Metazoa; phylum Chordata; class Actinopteri; order Scombriformes; family Scombridae; genus Thunnus; species Thunnus albacares. The sequence goes on from NC_058116.1 coordinate 17,223,475, forward strand.
GAAAGTTCAGCGGTGCTGGATTATAAGGGAGGGCAACTGGTCCTCCTGACAAGAGATCAATACTGTCCTCAGAGTGGCTGGAGTCAAGCTGCTGGGTCTGACAGGGGGCCGTGTGGCGTAATTGGATCAGGGGCGCAGCAAGTCGCCTGCCCACCCCCCTTCAGTACTGTCACAGCTGTCACATGTCATCCCCCTGCACTGCTGTCACCCCAGGAGGCTAGTGGTTCTCTCCTTCTCCCCTTCCCCTCGCACCCATGCAAATGTCCACTTAGCAGATGAATGCCGCCGATATTAGGCACATTCTTCATGCTTTTATGCAAAAGTAAAATCTATGTCATTTGAGAATTTCATGGAAATAAAGTCACCATTTATTCAGAGCCGAAAGAGTGAAACCGCCTGTAAAAAGTGAAAATGGTTTGGTTCAGCTTATTAAAAATGGAAAGAAAATAAGGCTTTGGAAAAACAAACAATGAGGGAGGTGAGGATTAGAGGAAATAAAAAGAAAAGCGAAGGGAAAAAAAACTGTATAGATAACATACAGTAATGAAAAATCTCACACCTCTATATTACCTCATATAACTCACTAGTAACACTTAATCCAAAACTATTGATTGACTGACCTGTAAACTCTGAGAATGTCTTTAAATTTAACTGTGCATTGTTAGGTGTCGGTTGTTTCCCAATAAATACTGCTGCAGCATTGTCAGATATGACTCAAGTCAATAGATAGATCGTCAAGCAGAAACGGACAAAAACAGATGTGCAGGATCTTAATTAACTTTATTTTAAAATAAACTACATGATCACTTTAATCTGTCATTTTTCAGCACAGCACAAGGGAGATGATGATCGATTTCAATAGGGAAGACTGAGCTGTAAAAAGACAATAATGGAGATAATGATTGTCTGCTGTTAATCTAGCCAGTACGGATTCCAGCTGAAAGCCCTTTAAAAGCAGCGCTCTATTCAATTCCTGGAGGAAACCGAGAATGTTTTGTCCACCATGACTAAAATGCTTCTGTAATCTAACTGTTTGAAAGCTCCAGTAATTGTTACCATTTCATCAAAGGAGCCTCTGAGTATTTGGAATAATCACACATCATTTGACTGACGCGGATGTTTCCGACCGCAGACATCACAGAGCTGGGTGGATTAAAAACTGGTTAAACATTAAACAGGAATCCATATGTAAATTTACAGCACCAATTAGGAGATGCTGTCTGTGATGTTATCCTCCAAGAGACTCTCTGCCCTCAATTTTCACACACTTAATCAAATTAAAAGCTTAGGAGCGGCATGATTATCGGATTATCACTGATACATGTACAATTCCTTTTAGTTTGGGCAAATAATGGGTGGATTCTGTTGAAGTCTATCCGATGGCTTAACTCATTGTTGGTTATTTTGGATGTCTATGATTTGGGGGGAAAAAGGAAGAATCACTTTTCTAGTGTCATCCCAATTTACATTTTTTCTCATGTTAAACACACATGCATAATGGCTTTATTTGAGAACAACAGATGCTGTATAAGTGTAGAAAAGCTCATTGATCACATGTGTGTCTCCTATGACAAAGAGACTGGATGTAGACATTGGTTATGGCACAGTTCATATCGTGCTGCTTTGATCATGGGGCCTGAGGACTCGTGGAACTTAGGGCTGGAGTGGCTTTTCAAGCAGCAGAGCATGTTTCATACACGCACACACACACACACACAGAATATGAGGGTTAATACAATAATAGAACATGCACAAGTGAGCTCAAATAAACACACGGGTGAAGCTGAATCATTGTTTCACTGATCTATGACAGCAAAGCCTCCTTCTGGGATTGCATGTTCACCTTGGCAGTCTCAACGGTTCAGCGGCCCCAAGGATGTGGTTAACAAATGGGGAGAAAAGCTCACCAACTTCAGGGCGGTCACAGGCTTGTGCTAAGTGATCTGTATTCCCTGTGAATCTGCTGTTCCTTAACCCTGTGAAATTAAGGACACTTCCTGAAACTCACCCCTCCGACCTCTAACATAATACAAAATTCAGAAAGCACCATGCATCAGTGTCCTTGTGTAATGTAAGAAGGGAAAAACAGGCCAGAGCGGAGCTAGAAAACTTCTACACCAAACATTGTTGGGAAATTCCAATGAAAATCTATAGAATATATAGAGTAACACGCTCAAACTGGGCTACAATATGCCAAATAAGATGGCTGTTTAATTTATGTTTATGAGGCTTTTATACACAGTAGCAATTCCACAAGGCTACACCCAAGTTTTGTCAAAGTGTTTTGTAGACATAATTTACCAGATACCACCTGCTGTAAGACAGTTATCAGTATAAAGAACAAGGCTCTTGGAGTATCGAGGAAAGTAAAGATTGGCAGGTGAAAGTGAGGCTTACAGGCTGACCTACACACAAGACCTCTTCATCCGTGACTCATAATCACTACTCTGGGGGAGTCACATGGTCTGCTAAAAGGCAGCCAAAGCCATTATGGGGGTGCTTAAAACTCCACTTAAAGATCACTTTATAGCCTATTACTTTAACTGTGGTTAGGTATTTACATGACACCTCCAGCAGCTTTTTGGTTTGGTAATACATTTGCTTGTGGGTAGCGCATCTTATGTCTCTGTCTGCTGTGATAAAAGTAGTCAACATCCAGTCAATCGCTATATAAAAAGGTGCAGTGTATTTCTATCCATCTATTGCGGATTCTTATGTCATTTTTTAATGGATATCATATGATCATAAAAGGCCAAATATTTGTCGATGCGTACTAGAAATATATTTTAAACAGAATTTTTATATATATTAAATCATCACCTTTTTATAGAGCACCATCACAACGCCTGAAATGCTACATTTATTAATTTCTTGGAGAACATTTGAATGGTGGCATGAAATGCTGCTGCTGTTACATTGTGTATACAGTAACATGACCAGGGCCTGGTCCCCCCAGCAGGGTAAGCTTGGATCAGTGGAGACAGCCCCTACCCTGGGGTCAACCGCGACCGCGCGACCACACCACTCTGACGTGACGTGGAGCCGGGGTGATGGTGTGTAAATAAAGGGAGAGATTTGTGAATCTTGTCATGGCTGCGACGAGCAGAGCAGCTCAAGCAAAGATGGTTGCCCGCAAACCTGACTTGGAGGTGGTTTGTGGCTCTGTGTGGCTGGCTGACTGGCTGGCGAAGAGAATGACTACAAGTCACCGTCACTGTGTCCCTCTCAGAGCCTCCCTCTGGCCTGACAGCTCAGGAGCAATTCACCCGGCTGCTCGCTGCTGACATATGACTTAATCAACCACATGTGCACTAATGAATGGCCATATGAAAACAATTAAGGCTATCAGAGTGGCCATGGCAGGTACTGTTGTTAACAATTCAAGCTTTTTCTCAGCTGCTTAATCATATCTGAGAAAGTATGATGACACGCACACATATAGTAGCTTACTCTCATCACTTCCAACTTCCAATTACAACTTTCATTTTTCCCTGCCACTTTAAATGTATGATAGATAATCACGTCAAATAAAAGGCCATTATCGGGCATTTTCTGACAATTAAGCTACAGATGGATCAAAATTATTATTTTACTTCAATATTTCAATATCCTGCTCTGTGTGAACCCCTTGCATTGTGCAAATGTCTCCCTAACAAAGGATTACAATCAATTAAACATTTATGGAAATGGCATCGCTTCCTGTAACGCCGGGCTATTTCCCCTGACATTTTGCACCTATTATATTTTCAGACATTTGATGATGTTCCTGACTCATATTTGGACGTTTTGATAAACACTGAAATGGACAAGAGTGAGACAAGGTAACCCAGTGCATGTCTCTATTTGAGACAACATTTCATGTTTCGCCACAGTTGGAAGCTTACAATAAGCCATTGCTAGTTTGTCACAATGTGTGAGAAATGTCATTGACTAACAAATTGTGGGCTATTCACAGAATAATTACAATCATTACCTATTTAACTTTATAAGTTGTTTTTTTTTTCGAGGGGTGAGCATTATTAATGACTTTGGGTTGAACTTTTTATAGGTTGATGATGCTCACAGTGAGTCAAAGCAATTCATTCTCGATGTGAGGTTTGTAAATGACATAAATGGAAGCGAAGAGAAAATACTATGAATGCCATATTATTAGCTTTTGTTTCTTACATCTCCACTGAACTTTTGTGAACAGTCCTTTCAACCTGGAGCTTGAAATATGCAAATGGAATAAACAAGAGATATGTGAAATTGTGTAGGGAAAGCGCCTATATGGTTTGAACTGGCAGACACCTTTACGAGTAAAAAGATTCATATCCTCTGTTTATCATTCATATCTGTGTTTATGCATAATACCATTTCACATTATATGACTCAGTTTAATCAACAGGATTTACGTGAAGCAGACTCCTTTTCTGACAGAGTTTGTCTAATATGAGTGAGGCCATGGGGAGAGGTTGTCAATGTTTGCCAGTGGGTTTGCTCATGGATGAGACTGTGATGAGCATCTCAGCTTTCTATATACAGCTGATTTTAATTCACTGTAAAAAAAAAAAAAAAAAAAAAGCAACTCACTTGCCACACAAAGCTTTAAAATTCTTGAATATTTCACAAAAAGAAGATTTTGGTTCGTTTAACAATGCAGTGTCTGTAAAGCTTCCAAACTATAAATTACAAATTATCGTTTAAAATATTTAACAGTGGTCTTATCCTAAGCAATAATAACAGTATTTGGATATATTCATTCTACATTTCCCTTCAGTAATGCATTATTTCAACAGTAAACCTTGAAGTCTTGCTTGCCATTTTATGCATTTGTACATTGACAAAAGGTCTATAAATTCATGCTGTTATTATGAAAAAAGAGGAGTTTGGATAAACAGCATGGTTCATTCCATCGTAATTCTTTATTCAGCAGGCATATCATGGAAATTTCAACAGTCATAGCAGATTAACCTTGTGTGTGCTTTCTATGGGCCCCTTTTTGATACATTTACATGCATCCTGATCAGAACTCTGTTTGGAAAGACACAGGTGACTTATTGGATTTCCATCGGTTTCTCACCAGCTTGACCTTCCTATTGCAAAATAATCACAACTGTTATGTTGAAATATTCGGTCATAGTAATTATATAAATAATAAATCCCTTGAGGTCGGTAGTATTCTCAGTGGACCATGTGCAGAAAGCATGTCTGCAGTCCTGCCTAGTGACATACTGTACTGTATAGGCTTTATATCCACGGTGTTTTAGAAGAATCACAACAGGAAGGTCATGTTAGGTGACACTAAAATAAGAGAAATGGTTTCATTCTGAAATCACGTCCCACTGAAATGTTGGTTTTACTGGCATAGTGTGAAAATGTCATAAGGCTCACAATTTAAAAGGAAAGTCCACTGTAAAGCAGAATTCAGTTTTTATACAGTTTTTTTTTTTTTTTAACAGTTTTTGTATATTTATAACAAATATGACATAAATCGTATGTTACAGGTAAAACAGTTATAACGTATTTTGTGTTATGTAAACATGATAGCAGGTAGAAAATACTCTCAGAAGTAGTAATAAGAAAAAAGAGAATAAAGGATACCCATACGGCTTACTTGGAATTGGAATGAATTCTCAAAATAAACAAAATTTGGAGAATTTTAATTACAGATGGGATTCCCTCATGACTTGACTTTACCTAAATATTTGAAACCCATGTCATAATTAAGAGAAAAATGTAATTATGATGTTACGCTCTTTGTTTTTCAAGACATAATTTGCTTTCATTTCTTTCTTGGTTTGACATCAGTGAGTAATGACAGCAACGTGAAAAGGTTTGCACTCTTAAATTTAGCTTCTCAAGAGGAAGTGTCAGGTGCATGTAGCCAAGATAAACAGTTCCAGTCCCTGACAAAATATGCTCACATGTTTATGTTCACAATTTTCATCCTGTTTTTTAATCATCTTTTGAAAATGTGATAGGGTGATCCCTTTTTGAATCTGAGGAGCCTCAAGTTTTTGTCAGTGTGACAGCTTTCTTTTTTCCCCACTGTTCATCAATGACACTGTGCAGGAACCTTAAATCACTGGAATCAATCAAGTAAAAACCACAAAACCTGAGGTAGTACTACTTAAGGTTGCTCCATAAGGCCTACAGTCCTATCTCCAACAGCACTTTGAGTTATTACTTAAAGCTAATAATAGTCTAATAGTCATTTTTTTGTATTACAAGATATTGTTTCCTCATAATTATGAGATTTTACGACATACATATAAGTAAATAAGTAATTACTGACTGTTTCTTTGATGAATGTGATCTGTGTCTGCAGAATTATATCCAAATCAGATTAAGAATGTCTCATGTAAGCATCTAGATCAGGATGCAATTTGGAAGTTGAAGTTGCTTTATTGCTTACGTCAGAGCCCTTTTTTCTGATTAGCCTCAGTGAAGCAGGAAAACAGGATGCCATCTCATATCATTTTATTGCTCCATTTAGTGCTCATTTAAACACTTTCACAGGAATCATTAGTTGGATTGACTTAATTTAGATAGCTAATAAAACCAAAGCCCTTTACTGGAACATGACTACATTTTTTTTTGTTTTCCACCTTACATTCAAATAAAACATATCTACAGTAGATACTGACACTACAGTCCAGAACTATTTAGTATAGATGCACCGATCCCACATTTTTCTCTCCCAATACAGATCCTGATATCTAAAATTGGGATATTGGCCAATATCGAGAACTAATCTGATACCTGTGGTCTTTTTTCATTTTCAATTCAAAATCAGTATACCTTACTGTGTAGAACTGTTTTGTTTTTGTGATGTTTTTTTCTGTGTGTAAAAGGCATTACTCTGTAAATACATAAATAATCCCTCTAACCAATAAGTGGAGATACAAATTTGAATCATATTGTTTTTGAAGGTGTGTAAAATTTTGTTGTTACAGTTCTATTATAATAGTGACTAAGAGACAGTATTCAATGTGGATTATTTATACCTGAACTATACCTGATGCATTTCATGTGTTTCAGAAAAAGAAATATGTAAGTTAAGTTTTGGATTTTGACTTTAACTTTAGTTAATGGATTCAATCTTTCTCAGTGGGATGAGAAAGATATACAATCATCATTTGTTTTAAGATGCATTTTAAAACACCACTGGTTAAACTCAAAAATGAATGGTTGTCAACCCCCAAAAAAGACTGTGACAAATTGGTTTTAACTTGGATAGATTTCAACTCTTGAGATTGACTTTGTGACAAACAATGAAAACATTTTTTTCTTTTTTTAACTTGACATCAAAATCTATTTTAAGTGTTTTCAAAATATGATCTGAGTCCTCTTTTTAGTAAGTACTGTTTTTTCTTCATGTAATCTGTACAAAGAGCAGGCATTATCATGTAGTCAATAGGTCCTCTATATGGTCCTGTGTTTATTTGTTTAAACACAGGACCATAGTTTAATGCAAATGCTCTGCTCAATGAGCTTTGAATATTTATGTCTGATACATGATTCGGCCATTCCTCTCTTAGCTCCATTTAAAAAGAGCTATGATGTCCCTGATGTTCTCCTGACAGTAACAAGTAGTACCTCTTTCCATGACATGGTTTGTCCTCTAAAGCAAAGTTACTGACATTGTTGAGGGCTGAGTGAACACATAACAGAGCAGTGCTTGTGATATGCTTCACATTGGACTGTATTCACACCACTTTAAACAAATTAGTAATGGTATCCCCAGGTGTGGCACACAATATACAGCTATGCGATTGCAATATCCATATGCACTGTGGGACCCAATGTATGTAGAGGAAGATAGGCATCCTCCGTACAAATATGAAAATCAACAGTGTCTCCCTATTCCATATATAATCAGTCAACCAACTGTGGGAAGAGATATCAGCCTAGCTTTCCATTTGCTGATAGTGGCATGCAGCGGCATTAAGAAATCACCCTGAATGTGCAGGGATAGATAACTGAACATGTTGGGTGTCTACGGGAGATATATTTACACAAAACAGGGTAGATCTAATTGACTAGGTAGCAGTTTGCTGGGGTTGGTATGGCAGGTCTCAGAGTCGAGTGGATGAGGGGCTTACAGAGAGGCCGTCAGAGAGCAAAAGATTAGTGCTGACGTCTCTGCCACATCAATTACAACCCGCTGCTTGGCTGGGGAGAAATCCCCACCACTGTCTCTTCAAGGCCACCAAGCACAAACTGGGTGTGTCAGAGGTCATCCAGGAGAGGAAGCGCAAGGCCTCGGCCCTCCCAGTGGGAGTCACTCCTGTGGGTTGGTGGTTCAGAGTCCCCTGTGGAGGGAGGTGCCACAGAGAGTTTCACAGCGAACACCAGACCTGTCATTCACTGGAGCCACATGGTCTTGCACAGTAGGAGGGGAGTGGCAAGGGTGGGGGAAATATAGCTAGGGCTCTGCTATTTTTCACTCTCTGTTTTCATGTTGTTGCACAGACCTGGAACAATGTTCTCATGTCATGTAACTTTTTGCTTTTTTCGATCTTGTTATGTGTTTTAGGAAGTTTAACAGTCCCGAGAAATGTTGAACAAATATTGTTTGTTCTCAGAACAGTTTCCACAATAATCACTTCATCTGTTCATGCAGTGCATAGCTGAAATAGTAGATAGATAATTAAAGTTAAATAGCTCAAAGAAGAGAATTCCTGTTCAATTTTTATATTATTTAGTTATGTGAAAAGCAGATAAGGGGTTTATTAAAATGTTTTTTTCATAACACTCACCTTGTTAAAAATAATGCAAATATCACAGAGAGTCTTCAGTCACTGTTATGCTGTACAACTGTAGTGATACCCTTAATCTACACTGCTGTTAGACCAAAACAACCACTAATTTCAGACATCACTGAATCAAAAAGATATCGCAGTCTCAGCTAACATGAGCACAGTGTCTCGGTGTGCTGGCCACCGGGCCAGAACGGCATGAAGCCATCACACAGAGTTAGCCTGCCTACCCTGTCTGCTTGTTGTTGTTGGACTAGTCAGAACCCCCTCCCCAATACTTCCAGATCTGCATCCTTGCCAGTGGGGGGCTGACATCAGGCATTAGCCTGCGGGGCCTCTGATAGCACCAACACCTTCATATTTGGCCTGAACCCCTAGCTAACAGGAACCTCCACCACCAGGCAGAGCAGCATTGTGACTCGGGTGGCCAAAATCTTCCCAGACCACTAAATACCGTTTCTTGATATCAGTGTTATTTCAACTGCAGTGTTTGTTTTGTTTTGTTTTTAACTTTCATGAATGTTTTACCTTTCCATACATATTTAATTCCAATTACTTGCCATGACACTAATATCAATGGTGTTGCATCTATTCCATTCTCTACCATATCAGTCTCAGAGTCAAGTGGATTATCTAATTCCATTATATGTACAAATACTGTCATTCAGTCAGTCATGTACATAAATAGTCACACAAAGAGAAAAAGCAGAGTGATGAGGGACTAAGAAGAACAATCCTTTAGTTGCTTGAACAACTATAAAACAGGACATCAGAGACTCAGAGAACGACATCATAATCCCATTAACTTTAATTAGATGAAATGTGATGCTCACCTTTCTTATGTGACAACAAATTAATGATAAGCCAAAGAGAATTAAAACAGTGGTAAGTGAAACCCTTTTCTTCCCCCCAAGGCTCTCTACTGGGTCCCAGCCTCACCTAAAAGCTCATGAGAATTTAGATCAAACCCCTCCTGCGTAGAGCTGAGTGAGACCAGCCATAAATTGCTAATAGACTAAATGAAACGAGGTAGGAGGCTCCTGCTCTGCAGCAATTACCCCTTAGATGTAGTCATTCATATCCCCACATGTCTCGTTTCATCAGGGCAGTGCCGGCACTTTGTCAGGCTGTCTTTGTAGCACAGCTCTTGGTTGGTTAGAAGACTGACCATGGTACTGATATGCAGGGGAGCATTTGAAACAACAAAGTGCCGTTTGACTGGCTGCCCGTTCACAAGAATGGCACCTCTTCCTGCCTTTCATGTAGCATGGGTTTATATAATCAATTATTAATCAAAGTCGCGTTTTGAAACTCAAACTCAAAGACACGTCTGCCACACTTAAGTATCTCCCTGTGTTTTTTATTTGCTTGGCTGCCTTTTCATGGCTTTATTTATGATGCTCTTATGTTTTTCTGATGAGTTGCTATTAAGGTACATCTTCACGTAGTGGTTTTTGGGTGGGTGATTTATACTAGACAAAGGGCACACATTATGACCATGAGTTACTACAGTTTGAATGAATCACTACTGCACATCCAATCAGATTATAGGTCTTAGAATGAAATGTTGTTCTGTTTATTTATAAAGTCATATCTGCAGTAAAAACACCTAAATAAGAATATTAGGAGACAAACAGACAATGTTATAACTTAAGTGCATAAGTATTATTTGTGGTAATATAACATTTTTCTATTTTACTGTCATTGTATTGTTGCTTTTAGCATGTGAGAAGTTGTTTCACAACAATTTAGCTCCTCTTTACAACAGCTGAAATGCAGTAAGATATATAATGTCTGGTTTTATAGAAATGCATGACAGGTACAGGATAGAAGCATCCATACAATGTTTTAATTAATAAAAAAAATAAAATAGTCTAGCGCTACTTTAAAACGTAAACTTAAAATGTCAAGTTTTATGTTGCAACAAAACATTACACAGATATCAGTGATCATAGCTGTGAGCATAGAAAATAGATATCTGCTACATCAATAACATAATGTTTATGTAGCGCTGCCAACTCTGAGTGTGCACTGTACCTTGTTGTGTACTGTATCCTTTGTCATTGTGTCCTTACAAAAATTATAACAGGATAATCACATCTTGAAATAATTTAAGTGTACCTCCTCTATGTGTTAAGCTCCACACTTAACATCTTACCCAAACATACAAAACCAGGATGGAAAATCAGACATTTAAATCATAATTCATTGATCATGTTTACCCTTAGCTATCACAAGATATGTACAATCTAACTCACATAAACCTCTACACTTGTTGTATCGTTCACTTTTCAGTGGAATTTCTCTGAATAAACCGCTATGAATAAATATTGTGCCACTTGCAACTCAATTCATCCACTCGATAAAAAATTTATCCATTGTTTGGGAAACTCCAACTCTTCTGTCCACCTTTTATTGTTAGACAAATTGAAGTGTGCACTGGGAGGGAGGCCAGCGGTAAACACAGAGAATCTATTTAGCCATCCCATTCCAGGGCTGAGAGGAGAGCTGGGCCCTTCAAAGGCAGAGGCAACAATGTGAGTGACATCAGGTCATCCTGCCTCCTCACAGTCACCTGGCTGATAGAATTGTTCTGGGGGGAGATAGGAGGGGCCTGTGAAGCACAGCTTTTTTGTCATTGCCATATCTTATGATTGATGGCTCCATGGCCGCAGTGAATCTGCCCTTTTTAAATAATTTATGTTGCCCATCGCTATGGACAAGTAGCTTATAACCGGGTTGTTATTTTTCCATTGACTAGAGAGATCAATACTTTAAAGACATGACATAGCCACTAATGAACTCCTTAAATGGCTCCACTGGAGTGCAAAACAATTGTGGTGTTTACTCAAAGCAAAGAGTGAAAACAGTTTACTGCACTGCATTGTAAAATCATACTTTATTGGATACACTGTAAACAAAAAGACACTTTCTGTACAAAAAGGTGCAGGCCAGAGTTGGGGTCAGTTCCCTTTGAATTCAACACATAAATAGAAACTGTAATCCAGATGCAATATTTTGTACGACTGTAGGCAGTGTTATTCTAGAGACAGATATTTTGTGTTACACATTTTAAGTTGTTTGTCTGTACTCGCTGCCCATTCTACCCAGGACACTCTTGAAAAAGATTTTTAATCTCAGTGAGGTTTTGCTGGCTAAATAAAGGTTAAATAAATAATAAATAAATAAATAAATATGACAGATCCTCAGTTGTTTTTTTATATACAAGAATATTATGATGACTATTGTTGTAATAAAATGTGATAGTAATCCACATCTTGATATACAGAGCCAGTCAAAAGTTTGGACACGCTTTCTGAGGAACTGTGTCCAAACTTCTGACTGGTGACCTAAAAGTGATTTTGTTCAAATCCTGATAGAGGTTAGGACTGATTGCTGGGCTGCTTTGGTGGAGTGCAGTAGATTAAATATAGGTTTATCTAATAAGCTGATAACTCAGTGTAGAGCGCTAGGATAAGCAGCGTAATTCCCTAAAATAGTCCAGTAGAGTTATGTGTTGTAAATCAAGAGGCCCTTGTTCATTCTGCCTCGAACAAAGTGACAAATTAGCTGAACAATAGTGTTTGAATTCTTATTAAAGTTGATTAATTCATATCATTAGTTAATCGCACAACAGCTCATAAAATATAGAAAATTAATTTCTTTACTGTGATTAATACATGAAACACTTGAATTAACATCAATAAATCAATTTGTGAATCAATTACATTATCATGTTTAAATACAGAGCTAATAGTGTACATTAACTAGTGGTGCAGAAGTGATCATATATCATTTGGCATTCCAAAGAGGAAGAGCAGAGGAGCATCCTTAAATGATCAACGATGAAACAGATCCAACTCTGACCTTAACAGGTCCCAATACATTTTGCATGACGCTGTTACTGTGAAATGAGGGTAAGTTATCTACCACCAGAATTCAATGTAAACCATGCTTCCTTTAATCTCAGATTTATTATATAGGTCTGATTACACTCTTCCTATCAAATAAGATACAATTAGCTACTTAACATGGAAGTGATGTGAGAATAAGTTATGTTACATGCAAATACTGTAAGTATGGGAGTTCATTTAGTTCAAATAATTAATGTACTTGAATTGTAAACACAGATCCAAGTGCATCTCATTGAAAATGTTCACATTCAGCCAGTTTTCCTGTATACATTACAGTACAAGTTTAAATTTTTTTTGCATATATGTTAAGCACACTGTAGTCGAAGCAGAGACACTTCAGACTCAAGACACTTCATCCAATTTAGTACTAGGAAATTGCCTTGTATAGGTGACTGCCTGCTCCAGTATGAACAAGCCAGGTATGAAAAGCATGTCAAGGCTTCTTTCTGGTTGCACCGCAGACAGCCACAGACATTGCCGCTCCGTTACAGGGCTGCTGCACAGAGGTGTGAGGGGTCCTCTCAGCCAGCTGTTGTGTGGATCAGTCAACAGAGTTAACGTGACACTCTGTGGAGAATTACACTTCCACAACCACAAGCTTTGGGCCTATATGGTCTCGCTAATAAACCTGGACCTTGTAATGGCTGTCTGATCACTCAAACGTACGAGCGGTAGCAACGAGAGGACAAGGAAATGTCATCCAACATGGATAGAAAATGTACCTCCGCCTTTGTTTAAGGTTCATGTGGGCTGAGTTTGATTGGATTCTGTGTTTGTGCCAGAGCTTGCCTTTTTACATGTTATACGGGTTTGAGTGTTTTTTTAACCACTTGGCCTATTTAGGAACCTGGTTCTCTGATATAGACTGAGTTTATGAATGAAGCTATACTATATCTTGCACTGCCTGCACCTGATCTAAGGGACAGTACATTGAGTTGCATAAATAATGACTCGAAAGCAAAAGCCTGAAAGAACATTTACAGACCATTGTTTTTAACTACAGACATAAATGGATCAATAAGCGATAAGGTTGGCAATAGTTTAATTTTTTTATCATCAAATCCCATGAAATGACCAAAACAAAAAGCTTGTCTGTGGCTCTGAGCCCCAAACCCATTCATTCCTACTGAAGACATGAAGCTTTAAAATGGGTTACAAATATATACACACATTTTGAAAAAGCTATATATTTTCCTAAAACAGTTAGGCTCTGTAGTTTTTGAAAACGTTAGACAGGAGTAAATATTGGGGACTGTTATCAGCTACAGATTTGGGGCACTAGAGAGCAAGGCCAAAAACTACAAAAGTTTACATTCAAGTGACAAAGCCATCTAGCAGCCATAGGAATTATGACTCTTATCCACTGGGAGCAAAAGAGGAAACAGTGTGACGTTATTCTGGAGCGATAAAGTTCAAAGAAGGAGGAAGTCAGGGCACATGGTTGGGTCAACAGAACATCGGACTTTAACACAGGAGACTGCAGTTTGTTTCCTGTCTCTTACCGACAATCAACATTGGTTACTTTTAACCATGACCGCGGCTGTTCCACGATATTTCTCCAGCATTAAACACTAAACCTTGTGCCTAAACCTAAACAAACCTTAACCATAGTGTTTCCAGATCATAAAAACCTTATAAAGGCTTTGTCATCCTGCGGATAGATCAGGAAACACTTAAATGTGTCGTTCTGGAGGGCGTTGACCAACCATTGAATTTAGAGGACTTACTGTACATCAGGCTACACAGACAACACTTGTTAGTGGGATAAATTCATTGCTTATTTTGATCTTTTAATGGGATTTATTGACAGTAAGAAGCCTTATCCTTTAGATGTCCTTATGGTTAGTCTGTGGTTAGTATATGTCTTTTGTGACATGATATCATGTACTTGTCACCTATATCTGACATTGAGACCTACCATGATGACATATGATCAATAATGCAACAACCTATTATTTGCATATTACTAATATATGTTCCTTGTGCCGATTACTTTTAATTTTAGGTGCTATTGAGTCTATTGTATTGAGACTATTGTACTCTTTTGTTAAAGTGGACTAATCTTGAGCTACTTATAATCTTCAGGGCCAATTCAAATGCTACAAACAAAACAATTGTCTTTGCTATACATCTAACAGCCAGTGGCTGCTGGTATCTTCTTCAATAGCTCTTCCCATTGACTCAACTGATGTATTTTATCATGCTCAAAAAGCCACACTTACAAATGCATTATCAAAATGCTTACCAACTTGAAACAATACATTACTATGGAGGGGATTGAATTAATTCCTTCTCTTGCACCAAGAACTGCTTGATGCCTCATAAGATAATTTGCCATGTAATTCTTTTCACCTACACAGATGCACTGCCATAGAGCACATGCTTTTTTCTAACCCTGATAACAACTGTTAATTCATCAAGAGTAAATAAAATGTTAAGTTGGGAAGGGACATTAATTATCACATTCATCTGCTTGCTGTTTCCAAACTGGGCTATAATGAAATGTACTGTAATAGAGATTGCTCTTGGGGAGGCAAGCCGTTTATGAATCGCTAGAGGTGCAGCAGCTGCCTTCCCCCTTGAGAGATAGAAATTTATGCCGTATACCCCGCTGATTGTTGAGAAGGTAAAGAACCAATAGCAGCATGTTCAGAGGTTTAATTTAAAGTGTGTTTCTCACTAGGCTGCTCACAACACTTAATTAAACTCTGCTGTTTTGGCAATGACAAATGCTGTGGTGCAGGAGGAAGCTGGGCTGCTGTGACTGAGAGGCTTTTGTAATTTCTTTCATGTGCAGCGATGGCCAGATCCAGGTCAGAAACTGTAGAATTAAAGAACTAAACAAGATTTAGACACGGGGAATGGGAGAGCAAGGGGGTGGGTGGTTACAGTCATTTCTTTCTCAGGAATACATCTATTTTTCTCTCTTTTTTTATGTCCTCTTTCTCATTTTTTGGAAAGTTTTGGCATAGATTTATGAGGGTTGAGCTTCTGAGCCTGGTTTTCTACGCTTATTGCCTTTTACACTGACGTTTCCTTAGGCATGTGTCTGCTTGATGGAGACTTCAACATTTTACTGAAAGGTATGATGAATAAAATGAATAGTAAGTTCCTGCACAGAATATTGTTCCTATTATTTCATAACAGTCTGGTCTTTCTATTAAGTCTCTAAGCATGACTATTGATTTACCAAACCATATTTTCATCAAAGACAGCAGTAAGTTTAAAATATGGATATGGGAAATTTTACTTCAGAGGTCCAGCACACAAAAACATCAACCTCAGAGCAGTCAACAAACTGACAGGGAGTGACTAATAGCCTTTTTTCAGGGTAAAAATCCAATTCATGCCAAACAAAAATCTTATTTTGTTTCTGTAATGGTATGACTGTATTACAGTGCATTTCATGAGATCCATTTAAAGGTGGAGCCAATCTAGCACACATCCACTGCACAGCCTGGCCTGCTGCTGTTATGAAGTCGCAGAACTCTGGTTATACTACCAGGAAATAACCACAAAGATGCCTGCGAGGCACAAACAGGAGCTGGAGCATTTCATTCAATAATGTAATCCATACTTTTAAGTAAAAGATCTCAATTCTTATGTCCCTTTTTATTACTTGAGTGAATGGTGCCACATATAATTTTTGTGTCACATGTCAATCTTTTTGCACACAGTTTTATCGCAATTGTATAAGAAAGTGGTAATTTTACTGGCTGTGTAGCCAAGGAAACAATAAAAGCATAGAGCAACTAAGTCTGTGTTCAATTTGAAACAGTGTTGGCTACTACACAGTTATTGCCACCATTTAAACTATTTTGTATTAAGTACACCACTCTTTTATTTTAAGGATTACGTTTGATTTTATGTAATCGTTTACCAAATTGTAAACATTTTAAGTTGCCATATCTTCAAAAATATACCAAATCTTAAGCATTTATAAGCTACAAATTAGCAAATCTGTAGCTTATTAACAAATCTACTTCCTGTCATATGATTGTGCTATTTATAATTTAATTAAGGGGGCACTGTTGGCCAGTCACATTGTACTACTGATAGTCCAATTGTGAACATGGATCAATGTAATGCATTAACACTTGGAAAAATATACCATCAATAAAATGTGAAAAAATGTTATTTCCATCAGCTCATTGTGAAATTTAGCAGGAAGTTCCCCAAATTTTTTTTTTAAAAAAAAGCTAATCCAGAGCATTAAATAATAAAAGAAAGAATACACATGTATAGAAAAATAGCATTGTATTTATCCTGTTTTATATAGGGGATGCAAACAGCTCCATATGTATTTTGGTGTTCTGTAAATGCCAGAGAGACACAGCAGCATCCGTTGGAGTTAACAGTGCAGCACTTTTGTGTTCAGTAGCACAAATCATTAATCATGAGGCCGGCCATATTCTTGTAGTGCCTGTGCTTTCATTACTGGGCCTAATTAAACAGTTCTGTGAACTGGAATCTCAGATTCCTCTGTTACAGATTATCATTAATTATGGTGAAAGTGCTCAGAGATGTTGGACTCAATTATATTCTGCTCAACCCTGGCAGCGGGGTGATTCATTGTTCTGAGCACTCCACAGCCGTACTGTCTCTGCTTATCACCAACCTCCACTTTTGTAAATTGGGCTCTGCCAGCCAACAAACTAAGAATTATGTGCTGCTTTTTTCATTACAAACATGTTGGAGGAGCACAGACCAATTAAGGGTGGGATATTTTGTGTGGAGTGATGAGGCAGGCATTGGTGCAGGGAGATGGGGGTTGGATGGGGGGGTTCTATGGGAATGAGCTCACCATGCTGAAGTTGTGGCTTTATTACCATGTGTGGTGCAGCCCTCCACCAGGTCTATGACTGATTATGCTCAGCATATTTCCTCAATATCCCAAAGCTCTCAGTATTGTAACGGTAAAATTAGAATTTTGACTTAATATTATATTGATATTTCTGTGCAGGTACACAGATTTCCATTCTCCTGGAGGTTTAAATGGAGATTTCTATTATACTAGCAGCTATGAGTGCCCGTATTGCTTAGAGGAAAAGTGTTAACTTTTCATAATATTTGTGTATGACAAGCAAGTTTTCATGCAGCTGAACAATGTCAATATTATTTCTATGGTCTTATGTAGGTTACGTAGAGGTCTATGATCGAAACAGTGTGTGAATGAGATTATTGGCCACCTTTTTTTAGGGTCAGAGAATCGAGAGGAAAATCTGAATCAAAGAGAAGCAGAAGTTCCAATGGTAAGCTTAGGCCTTAGCGGTTTGCACAATTTCATATGCCACAGTAGGTAGTGATTTTAATATATATGAAAATCAGCCGGAGCTGTGTGCATGTGTCTCTTATAATATCACCGGTGGGAGATTTTCACTGCCTTACAAAGCAGGACTGTTTTTGTTTCCCCTCACTACAGTGTTGTCTCTCTCTGTCTATCTCTGTCTCAGTTCTACTGCTTTCAAGAATTAACGTCTTGCAGTAAAATGGATACAAGTGAGAAACAAAACAAAGCAAAATTTAAGATGTCAAAATTTTATTTTACAATATCTTTGTTTCTCTCATAGTTCCTTAAACTATGGTTGGCCTAATCCCATAATTCCCCTCGCAAAGGAGCAAGGAGAAATGGGATTTTTCCTTCTAGTGACATAGCAGCAGCTCATTGAAAATGTAATACACTACTTCCAAGTCACAGGTCAGCTGGCAATCTGAATTTTAAAAGGACTGTGAATAATATTCTGTTTTATTTTGAAAATGAACTTTGTGGCCTCCATCATGAATCCAATATATGTCTTAATCTTCTGGGCTCTTGAAGCCCACAGCTCTGGAAGAAGGCCTTTGACTCCTGAACCTAATAAGGAAATCACTTGTTTTCTCATCCGTCTTCCCATTCTTATAGAGGCTGACACAAAACAGTCCTTTATTTGAAAGGTAATTGATGAAGCATAAAATGTGTTATATAATACTGAGGCTTTTCCTCACTTTTCCTACATACAGTACATTAAACAATTATGTTATGCCAGAGCCCTAAAGCACTAACAAAAAAACATTGAATGATAATGATAATAATAGTTATCATTATTTATTTTTTGGTTCAGAGTTGCCTGTCTGTTCTATGCATTCTGTGCACAGTGTATTGTAGAGATGAGAAGATTAACATCTGAGCATCTATTGTTATTCTGAACTGAACATGGCTGACAGTGGCAGTGAATTTAAGCGTTAATTACGCACTAACCTTTTCAGAATGGATATTTAGACACGCTGTGTCCTACAACTCTGAATGTTCAGGAAATGAAAACATCCAATGACCAATCAGTATCTACTCACATTAGCATAGTCTTTTAAAGCCCAATGCCCCAAAACATGCCACTGAAATCTTCTCCTATTTATCTTAAAATAGCCACTTAACTTTGACTGACACTAATTCTTGTTACATGAAACTGTAGAAACCCCTTCATTTCCCCCTTCTGTCTTTGTCAGAAAATTACAAAAGACAGAGTTTGTGATGTACCCAGTGTGCAAATTCCTTTATTCTGTCAGATTACAGCATTTAATATGACGTAGTGCGGCATTCTGGCCTCACATGCCTGCCAGATAGAAGGGACCTGTCAGCAGCAGAGGAGAGCAGTGCAGATCATCACTCTGACTGATCCACAGGCCCAGAGACTGTCATCTCCTCCGACTGTACAAGTCAACACAAATAAAAGTGAGGAAGCAAAAGCCATAATGGCTGGGAGAGATCCAGGCTCATTGTGGCCATTACTTTTATTCAAACCTTACAGATGACATGATGTGAAAAATGAGCCTGTCTAGTCGGGTGCCCATTAGTGAGTGAGCACATTATCTCCCCTTTTTCACATTGAATCTCCTCCCTGCATGCAGTGGCAGATGCTCCTGAGGAGTCACTCACTTTTATGGGGTTTTGACTGCCATACTCTTTTAAATACAGGTGCCTGCACCAGGCAGAGATGACGTATGGCTGTCAGTGCTCTTTACCTCACTGACAGATGCTTTCAGTGGATCACTCCTTAAACCTTCTGTCTAAAACTAAGGGGGACAGCTAACCTCTTTGCTCACAGAGCAGACAAGCATGTATCAAATTGATTATCACAGCAAGGGGGGTGATTTCTAAAAAATTCTATTACCGGAAAATTACAGTGCAATTTACTTAAGAACAGTCTAAAGGCAATCATTAAATACAGTTCCTCCAAATCCTTAAGAGTGATACTATACTGAAAACTTCTAACTTTCTAAGAGTGAAACTACTCTGAAAACTTCTAAATTTATAATGAAAATAAAAAATAATGTTCATATACTACTGTATATGAACATTATAAAAAGTTATTTTTTCCTGAAGCTTTGGTGTTAACAAACATTATGTCTGGGGCCCTTTTCTCACACCCCTAATAGTTGTTAAAACACCTCCCCCAGCTGATGAAGGAAAATCAATTACTTTGTCAAATCACTGTGTTCCAGTCACATTGTTGTGGCTGCAACTGACATAACGAACAAGTGCTTCCTCCGTGCTTCGTTCATTTATCTAGACTGCAAGAAGTTCACATAAGAAAAATCTACTTATATAGAGACATTTCAACAAAGATTTTCACACCCACACTTACATCCTGGCACATTCACACATAAATGAAGCATAACAAATTCACAACCACTATGGCTTAAGCTTGTCATCACTTTTTTTAAATTATTGGTGAATAAATACAGTGGGACTTCAGTTTAGTCCTTTGCCAACAACATAGTCTGATCACCAACGAGACTGGAAATGCATGAAACATACATGCTATACATGAGGGATTGGGCTGAGAGGAAAACCAACACTGACATATAAATCAGAAAATTGATACATGTATATATAGCCCTTTCCTCCACCAGTGTGCCACAGTTAACAAATATTCAACAGCATGGAAACCCCGAAGGAAGGTCGAGCCTATTTGAAAATAACATATCCGTTATTCTACAATAGGAAATAAATCTGGATATAGTGCTACCGAGCAAAGCTCAGAGGTTGTGGTCAGTGGCAGGGAGTCCTGGCTTCTTTCAGGCATGAGTATGAACCAGAGCCGCTTGGTTCAATCTAATCTCTGACAAGAAACAACAAGCCTTTGGGACACCCCTGCGGTCCACCTCTATGCTGCACAACATCATAAGCAGCTCAACTCAGGGGGTTAGATCTACTGTAGCTGTCAGGGGAGAAATATGTTTCCATTTTACAACTTCAGTGGCAGAGAAGACCATACAAATGCTCCTCTATTTCCCTCACTATTGCTCACTCGTTTGAATCTCTCTCCTCTCTCCTCTGCTCCTGTCAGTTTTCCCTCAGTACACACACACTCAAGGGGTTCCCTGGTGACTGCGTCCCATTACTGTCTTGAGACTGGTGCACAACAGAGCTGCAGCGCCAGTGTCCCAATGATACCACTCAGATCCCCACTTTCCCAAGTCAAGCAGTGTGAAAAGTAGATTTGGCTGTTGAAGCCCCAGCATAGCGCTGGATTCAACAATTTAACTCTGATTTAAGATCCAACATAAAGATACTGATTTGATGTAAAAACATTCAGTTCTTTAACAACGCAAATTAGTGAGTACAAAACACCTCCGCAGTTTTGATTAAAAAAGTCACCATGACAGTCAACTTTCAGTTCAGCAGTAATTCCACAATGTTCTTGCAAAGCAAAGTTTACTAAAAATGCTAAGTCAGTTTTGTTTAACATAAATTATAGGTTAGGTATCATTTTCAGTTATATAATTAACAGTGTTTGGCTTCTGTAGATCAAAAACACATTTAGTTCATCATACTTCAAAATATACTCCTGTTTGAGGCTAATATTAGCTTATCGCAGATATATTGGTATAGGCACAGCCTATATGTTAGCCAAGAAGTAACAAGATATTGCAGTACAAAAATTCTGAGGATATGTTTGAGGTCATTTAGGAATATATTAATATAGTTTGTTCACCACAGAGCACATATTTATTTTTCAACTGTAGAATATCCCGTTCATAACATATCTGGGTCATAATTCTTAAAAAAAAAAAGAAAAAAAAAGAAACAAAAATCAGCAGCAGTCAGGCTTTAGTTTAAAAAATAGCACTGATGTAAATGGACCTTTGACAGCAACAGAAAACACAGATTACAGATTAGAATTAGAATTAAATAGATTAGATTTACATGTTATCTACTGTTTATCTGTGTATATTAAAAGGACCAGTCAATCCATTTGAAAGTGATAACAGGTGACAGTCCCGTGTTTTTAATTTTGGTGGTGGGGCGTAATTAGTCAATTTCAACTGGGAAACTGAAAACTGGGAAACTTTTCTGAAAGTGCCGATGTATCTGACTGGGTGCTTCATAATATGGAAATACTTGAAAATATAGCAAATAGGAACGCCTCACATCAACCAAAGCCCATCACTCATGGTGATTAAACCCAAATTTAATGGATATAGTTTTATGTGGTCAATACACAGTATTTTTAACTCTCAATCATACAACTGTCTTGAGTTGTCTGATGACATGAAAACTTGCAAGTCATAAACAAAAAGTCATAAAATCTTATTCATCTTTACCATCAATCCCATGACATGAACGTGGCATTAAAGAGATACTGTAGATTGTTCACATGGCTCCAGCTATCACCACAGTCTGTTTGCACTGTCAGTGTTTATCCAAATATACTAAGTTACTATGATTCCACAAGGATCTCAGGCATGATTGTGCTAATCACCTGACACACCTGATTTCCCGATTTATTCTCTCCATTCATCTTGAGCAAATGTAGCGACAGCTTGCAATCTGTTTGTTTTGAGTTGTCAAAAAGGAAGCAAAGGCATGTATCAACATGGAATGAATGCTACTGCAAGATGTCACCAGCTGCACATGATATGATGAATTACAATCATATGTTAATCAGCCGGAGTTGCAGTAATGGGTTGTTTACACGGCGTTCCATCACAAACCTTCTTGGACTGTTTTCTCATATACAGATACGGATTCTTGAACAGACAGGAGTATACTACCATTTGCAGATTTAAGGTTTTTTTGGTTGTTTGTCTTCCAGCAGCATAGAACAAAAAAATGTATTTATAAAATAAAAAATGTTTTCAAAGAAACATTAACAGAGTTTGTTCATGCATTTATAATTACTTTATTTAAATCAGTCTGCCTGTTTTTGTTGTTGTTGTGACACAATCTCTGTAAGGTTGCAAAGACTGCATGACAATATGAAAACCCAGTACTGTTTTCATCCTTCATCACTCACTGTATTTCTCCCCGACATGCATGCAAAACCATATAATGTGCATGTGTGGGCGTGTGTGTGTCTGTTGTGGAAGGTTGACCACAGCGCAAACAGCAGTGGGTCCAGCAGCAAGGTCAATACTAGCATAAGTACCTTTTTATTTCCCTAGCCACTCACAGTGTTAGATCCTGCAAACTGTGTTTGTCCTGCAAATGTACTAATGACTGCTTCAATAATGTTTTAGATATCCATAGGTCGGTGAAGGATCTAGCAGGTATTTACAGTAATTAACTGACACTTATATTAGAATACATACATGATCAAAAGCCTATTAGGTAGATAAAAGGGATTTGAGATAACAAAATCAATATTTAGGTTTAAAGAGTCTGTGATGCTGTCATGCTTCTCTACTGGCCTGGTATTCTTCATGAAATTTGAATGAATTGAAGTTTCAAAAAGCTATATATTTATTTTGGAGTTTTTCCACCTTACAGTATATTCATTAGAGAACATTTGAAATATGAGAACATGTAAAATAATCACACTGAAGTTGAGTGAAAACTCTTTAAATGTGATAAACAAAAACATAAATAACTCATTTTGTTATTTATTAAAATCTAGGAATCAGTCATTTGGACAACAGGATTCGTAAAATGTAATATGACAGGATTTTATCACAACAGGATTAAAGGCAAAGAAGATAAACAATAATAATAAAATATTGTCCTGACCGAATGCTTCAGCTAAAAAACAAAACAAAACAAAACAAAAAAAAAACACAAGTGTGATTCATCCAAAAGTCAAGCAACACAAGAAACAACACATTTCCTGACACCTTTGGCGGCACTGCATCCTCTCTGACCGGTGCAACACATCCCTCCACAGTTATCTCAAACATAGTTTTACTTAACTTGAGGACTTGATTAAGGCTGCTCAATGAAAATAACCATATCCTCATAGGGATTTATTAAATAAGTGGAACTGCAAACAAGGAAATATTTTTATGAAATTAGAAATGGCAATATAACTAAAGTAAGTATTACAATATATGAAATATGTGCAAGGAGGCTACAGTGCGTAAGTAAATGAGAATCAAGAGTAAATAGAAACATCACAAGCACAGACACACTTATAAACTATACTACAACTAAATTGCTTCCACACTCCATAGGCTCAATATGCGATTTAAAAGAGCCTGGCGGTGGCAATATTCCTCTGATATGGTGTTTAGTTTTAATAGGAACCCTCAGCTCAAATATGAGCTGACAAACATGGCAAGACAAACACAGTCTCTCTCCGGCAATGAAATATACACTATCAAATAGACCTGTACCTTTTTGAATCCGCTGTGTGGGTGAAACTAAAGCGCAGAACAAACACCATTCTGATATGGCTTTGAGGGTGATAACAGCGTCTGACAGGGCGGAGAGAGCAGGCTTTGGGCTCGGTGCGAAAACACAACCTGTGATTGACATGATTCCCTGGCCTTAGAGAAGTTTACCTTTTAATAAGAGCTCAGAGAGGCCCTCTCAACAACCTAGTCTAGGCGCTCGCCGACAGCAGGCGACGGCTGGGGAGGTGTGTGTGTGGGTTATTTGTGTGCATGCACGCGTGTGTACTGATGCACAAGTGTGAATGTGCATGTGTGTGTCTGTGCCCACTTGTAGCAGATTTCAATCAAGGATTTCAGCCATGCCCAAATATCCCTTCTCTTTTTGGCCGAGTTGTTTGAAGAAAATGAGTGGATTCAGGATCAAGAGCCTTTCTGGAGGAATTTAAGTCTGTTTGAGGATTATGACTTCTTCATCCTGTACAAAGCCTGCAGAGAGAGCTATATGCTAGCCCTTGGAGGCCAGGCTTACCAATGCATTCCAAACGGCGATATAGAAGTGATAAAACCCAGGAGAGACATCACAGTTTTGGACAAAGATCTTCAAAATAAATAGGGAAGTTGAAAACTTTCCAATTTTACTCTAGAAGAATAATTCTTTTATGGTGTAAAATGCATAATCAAACAATGGTCTTGTAATAATAAAAGGATACAGGATACAAAAAAGTGGTAAGTGTAGAAAGCCTTTTCTCCCAGCCTCACATAATACCTGTGGAAGTGTTGCTCTTTGTGATATTCTGCAAACATTTCTCTGCACTTCCAACTCATGATCTCTTGTTTCTGCCATTGCTTGTTTCCTTGAGTCAAACAAACTGCTACAGAAGCCATAACTTCTCTCATTTGACTTATGAATTATAATTAACACACATCTCCTGCCAGCTGTGATCAGCATCCTTAGGTTTCAAACAGAGTTTTCTATATTGACAACATGTCTGATCAGTTTCTGAGAGATGTCACCACTCACCTAGCCTTCATTGGAAAGCCGAAATGAAGGTGACGGCCGCTCCACGGAACCTTCATTAGTTACACAGCTGGTGAGTGAACAGCGTCAGCACAGCCAGCAAGGTCTGGATCATCTCTGATGGGGCCTCTGCTAAAATCTGTCATTATTTACCCCTTTAACAGCGTAAACTGAAAGACAAACAAGAAATCAATAGAAAATGAGGACAAATTACTTTAAGTGCCAATATTTAAGACAGCTGAAATAAAGGGCTCTCAGCCTTTAATAGATTCTTTCCATTAACCCTCAAGCAGAGGGTTTGTCAATTGCTGATAAGACCATTAGTTAGTTGTTGATAAAGCAATTTGGTAACATTATAACTCTAAATATAACAAATGGAGGTTGTTCAACAAATAAGATCAACATCCACCAGTTACAGTGGCTTTTTTTTTTTACAGAATGATTTTATTTTGGCCCTCCCATTTGACACCCACTTTTCAACTTCTGTAACCCTCTATCACAAAGTTTTAAAGCATAGGTTCAAAGTTTTTCAAGTCTGACAATAGTCGGGTGCCCATATGTACACTGAAACAGTTTTTTTCTTGTGTTGTAATTATTCCTCCTGTTCATACTGGCCATTAAGAGATCCCTTTCCTAATGTTCTTGCAATGTAAGTGATAGAGAAAAAATTCACAATCCTCTTTCTGTTCAAAAATACATTTCAAACTGTATCTAAAGTTAATATGAGTTGGACAAATCAAGTGAGTATCTTCCAAAGATACAGTTTCTGTAGTGCAAAATTCCTTTTTATGTTACTATTTCCTCCATAGCTGGTGAACACAGAAACACTGTCCGGGGAAACACAAAGAGGAGACTTTGTACTAAATAAACTAATCGGAAGATATTCATTTGATTTGTCTGACTCAAATTGTTGAAGCCTCATATCAACTTCAGATAAACTTGAGAATACATTTTTACACAGTAGGAGGACTGTGGATTTTGTCACCCATCACTTACATTGGATGCACTTAAAGTATGAACAGGAGGAATGATTCCAGCAAGCAACAACTGTTTCAATGTGCATATGGGCACCTGCCTATCGTTTTACAACAGACTTTAGAAAAATTGCAAACCTATCCTTTAAACACATATAGTGCATGTAATGTAATGTAAGTGGGTCTGTAAGCTAAATATGCAAGAAACAATTAGCCCTCAGACACCAAATTATCTAAGACCATTTGCATAACAGACTAGGAGCATTTAACCTTTTCTTAACTAGTTGGAAATCTCCTGTCAAGAATTATGAATATCACTGATAACTTCATCATATTGTTTAGCATTTGAAAGTATTATAAAAATGACTAAATGCCTAGATAGAGAGATAAAGGGAGGTTATGCAACATACTATGGTAGACAACACATTAATTCAACACTCGCAAAGATGCAGACATACTGATCTCAGCAATCTCCCAACAGTATGCGAGTCTCAAGAGTGCCAGCTTTGTTGAGAAGGTTACGGGACTTTGTCTGACCCCAGAGCAGTGTGACTCTTGGAACTGTGGCTCCGCTGTACTTCACACTTACATCTTTTGTTCTTGATCAAGTGCGCCAACTCCCATACGGAATGCAGCCAAACTGACCAAATGAGATTATCATCCCGCGCAAAGGAAGCTATGAACGAGCAATGGAGGGGAAGTAGCATCTCCTACAGACAGACGCAGCAGGGGACGGACTAACTATAGCCACATCAATGACTAACTCTCACAGCAAGGACACCTCCCTTCACTTTGAAAAGAAAATAAATTAAACAACAAAGGGAGACACTGACATTCACTGCCTTTCAGTTTACTGCACCAAATAACTGGCCGTGCAGCACAGGACCATTGTTGAGTTCAGCGGCCAGTAAGACAACAGTGAAATGAAGAAGCATTTTGAGAACAAAGTTTTTTCCCAGTAGGAATGATGATTGCTATATGGATTCCTAGATGAAGGGAAAAAAAAAAGTTACCTCATCTACTGGCCTAATATGGTCATTCCAGCACAGGAGGAGACCCATCTTTGTACTTCTTCATGCATTACACACACAATCAATAATGGAAAAAAATACACTGCGAAAGGCCTTAGTCGCACTGCCTACAAGCGGCATTGATAAATGATTTTGTGCCAGTTATGACAGCAAGGTGCATGCAGTGAAGAGAGTGGAAGGCCTTTTTAATAGTGCAAGGAGAGAATTAAATCAAACCCAGGAGGGCCTCCACTGGAAAGGAGAGATGCTGCATCTCTCTGCTCTAAATCACAGCTCTACTTAAGCCCAGCCCTCTCTTTCCCCATTTTTCTACATTATCAGAGGAAACCTGTCACTGCTGTCTATGGGAAAGTTTACAAATCATGATTTATCAGAGAGAGAATCTCTAAACACCTGTGTGAGAAAATAAGCATCCCCTGCATTATAGGCCAAAAAGTTTTTTTAGTTTTCCTTTGAGTAAACAAAGTATTTAACATATTGTACATATATTTTTACAATGTATATAGATTTTTATCCAGTGCATGGATTTCGATGAATGCATTCAATTTGAAAAATGCTGATTAAAAAACAGTAATAATTGCTATTTTGACCATTGCCTCTATGTACCAATGTAATTCAGGTGCAAACAATGTACCTATGTACCTCAATGTAAAACCCTGTAGGACATAGCTCCTTATTATCCCAGGGTGGGAAAACTAAAAAGGGGACTTAAAAAAGGAGTGAAAAGTTTCCAAAGGTCAAAAATTAATCAAACTTATTACCTGTGAGAGAAGGATCCTGGTTGCTGCTAACTCGTTTAGCAGATTTTTAATCTCTATTTTCTTTTCAAAGGGCTGGAGATTCCCAAAGGAGCAGACGTCCATGACTCCTCATTTACAACTGGATAAATGAATCATAATGATCTTCTTAGGCCTGCTGGAGACACAAACATTGCAGTTTTTAAATAGCGACCTCTTTTATTTATCTATACAAACATCACTATTTCATACAGTCCTCAGTTAAATATTGCATATCTTATTTTTAAACATGTGACTTAATGTCTCAAGAACCCCTAAACCACAACCCAGTTTCTAGCCACTTTGTGCAGTACAAACAGGCAAAGCCACACCAGCTGGGGAGAGAAAATCCTTCTTATTGGCCACCAAGGCCAGTTGCTACCACTTTATCCAGTAAATACTGCAGAAGAAAGCGACAGAGCGAAAGCTGTACGAGGAGAAGTGAACCCAGGGTGAGGTGCACTCAGTTTACTGCCTTGTCTGTGTTCCTAATGCTGAACTTTCTCCAGGGAAGAGCTTCTTATACGTAAAGGAAACACACTAATGACAGACAGGCAGATGGTTGGATACATAAGCCTGAATAAGCACAGAGCTTTTCATGTATTGGAAATATATTAGACAATCATTACTGCAAATATCTTAAAAACACTTAGCTGTCAATGGGGAACAGTGTGTACATACATGTTGCTGAGTGGAGACTGATAGTAAAACCAAGTATATAATTAATATTACATCTGTGAAAATATGTGATTCAACAAAAACAGCAACAGATAAAATACACACTGAATAGTGTTCTCTACAATGAACAGTACATGTGCATTTAACATTAGCAAGATTTAACATGTTAACATCATTTGCAAAAATGTTTAACATTAATGCATTTTTATTTTAAATATTGTTCTCTTAATATTTCAGTGTCATATTTTATATTTCCATACAGTACTGATTTAAAATAGGAAGCTATAATTAATTTATTCTAAAAACAGGATCAGTGAAAACAGTTTTCTCACGAGGAAAAAGATTCAAGACACCATTATGAGTAATTTCTCATGCATAAATAGCTATGAGCCTAATTTGAGCTGATTTGGGTTGTTAGGTTTACAGCTTAAACATGCCAAATGTTTGACAATTAAATCATGACTGTCCAAAGAAATGTTGAGACATCATTACATATAGTAAAACCCTCTATTTGGCAACATTGTAAACTGGTCACTGAATCTGATAAAATCTACAGAAATAATTAAACTATTACCCGCTTCCCATCATAAAAGGAGTTTTTTAAAATTATTTTAATGTTTTCATTTAACAGTTAAAATCAATCCTTGATGCAAAATAATTCAGATTTGTTTTAACATTTACAACATAACAGTAAACTGCATTTTAACATATTACTGTCAGCCTGGACATAAAAAAATATTTGTATAAATTGTATTATTATTAAAATATTAGTTAAACTGGAGTTGCATGTTTCCTACAAGAAAAAAAAAAAATCATAAAAAACAAGAAAACCGTTAATGCTCTAAGGGAAGTCCAGGCTGTAAATGTGCACAATATTCCACATTATATACATGTCATTTCAGAGTGCACTCCAAGTGACGCAGTGTCAAATCTGTGTGACAGATTTAGGTGAATGCTGGTGAAGGGAGCCCTGCGTGGGGAGAGCGGCTTAGGGCTAACTCATGCAGCCAGTACAAGATCTCCAGCAGGCAGAAAGGAGCCCTGCTCACCGCGGAGCCGCTGCCTGTCCAGCCCACCAACACTGACAGCCAAGCAAGAACCTGACACCATTGCCATCTTCTGACTATATTCACACGAGTCTTTGTGTCAGCTTCTTGGGCCTATTCTAACTAAGGAAGCTTTGCATTTAGTGAGAGAAAGAAGACAAAACAATGGAAAAATTTTAGAATTCTACAAGCACCAGAGTCAAGTGTACTCTGCAAATTAAAAGAAAAAAAAAAAACATAAAAATAAGAACATATAAAATAATCTGGAAACAGATTTGGTTCATTAAACTTAATGGTATACAAAGAATGAAGTGATGAGAACTGAGACGTTGTGTGAGACACAGTATGTGGAGGTTTCATATGTAGAGCTGATGTTTTTCTTTATTTCTAATGTAATGTCTCCCTCTTTTGGCGGATGCGGTAGAATGAAAGCACAAGACTTAATAATCATGAGTAGTAACAATCCTCTATGGATGATAAGTCCAAAACATGAAGATTTTGCATTATACCAGAATTTCATTTTTGATTGAAACCTGTTCAAAACTGTTCATCTGGTGTTTGAAATTAGTATTTTCATGTACAGTAATATTTCAGATTTCTGTCAAAAAAACTGAATTTAAACATTTCATTGTCACTTGAAGTCACTGGAACATCATGGCATTTTAATTTAACATCCAATAAGATGTTATAAATGTCTTTATTTGGATCATGTTTGGTTGAACTAAACTATAAACTATAATGTCACTGAAAGCAGGATGCTGGGAAGTTCACTCTCAAGTCTGGGAGCTCCCTGACATCTAGTGGACAAAATCCAGACTGCTTCAGGAGGCCATTAAATTTCTTTATAAGTTTGAATAACTATGTTTTATGCATAATTTGGGTGCACAGACCCTTTAATCCTTTGATCCTAGAGCATTCACAAGCTAACAGTCATTTACCAATAGCAGCATATGGATTTATGAATCTAGTTCAAGACCAGAAGTTTTCAAAAACAGACAACTTTACTACCGATTACCTCATTAAAATTTCTTAAAATTACTTCTGCTCCTTCTCTCTTACTGGAAAATAGAAGAAACATGCAAAATACTGTTTATTTCAAAAGTTTAAGTGCTGGACACGAGATATCTCCTACATAACTAACATCCAACCAAAGTAACAAGAAGTACACACACTGAGTAGAGGAGGACTTTACATTTATCAATGGTTGTAGATACTGTAGGTCTGTACCGTGTTCTGTATAACCAGGTGTGCCACTCTGGTTAAGCATAGATTACATTGTCATATATTTACATTAGCTATATTATTCGGAGAAAACCTGGAATAATTGACACATATTAATAGGACAACTTGGCTCAAAACCAGCTAACTCAACAATAACATTCGATTCTATCAGGGCTGAGTAATGCTTGAAATGTTTCCAGTTTTAGTGTTGTAATATCTGAGTTTTGGCATACCACTACAAAAATTATACTTTTTCGATACCTTATTTTGAGGAATATAAACTTATTTTTCCACAAAACCCTGTTTTTGTTTAACAAAAGACGGCAAGCTTCTTAAATGTTAAATGTTATCTAAATAAAAGCAGTTGTAATCAGCAGTATAAGAATGCGAAAAATCACAATTCAAATCAATAACACTCCGATCAAAGTATAAAAGATGAGGAGTGTGAATGTGACCACACATTTGATGCAAGCTTTCGGTACTTGGGGCAACAAACTGTACACATTTCAGTCAATACCATTAAAGTATTGAGGACTGATAGTCAGCCCCTATACACAGACACAAAGGTAGTATTTATTACAGAGCTTCTGTACTTGATTGGTTTATATTTATACTGTACAGATGTAGCTTTTATTCTGTCCACGTTCCTTAGCAGACATAAACTAATTTTGGACTGTGCCAGAAATCTGTTTTCCAATCTGTCTGCAATATACTATGGTCAGTAGTGTTTAATACAACACTCCACTAGGTCCAGCAGCACCAAGACTGACAGTCTGCCAGGATCAATATTTAAATCAATATACAAACAGCTTCAGTGTTGTGGGGCCAAATCCAAAATTTGAAATTTTGAAAGTAATTGTTTGAGGCCAAGAACTTGTTAAGTAGAAGTAGCTTTCATATGAGCCAGTAATTGTTAATTACTGAGTCATCCAGGTTACAGGCTTAATAAATGTAAATTTCACAGCCTTTGAAAAATTAACCTGAGAGAAAGGAGCCAAGTTTTTTGCTGCCAAGCAATTACAAACATTTTTTTTAAAAGCGAACAGGCACAGTATCAAGGCAGCAGGTGAAGGTCTTGGATACGATGCAGCTTCATCAAGAGTTTTGTAGGCAGTGGAATTTAAGTGTGTCATGTTTGTCTAATCAGTTCAAGCTGGTTATTTAGGTTACAGGGAAGGCTTAGTTATTTAATAAGGAAGTACTGATGGATTGTTGAACTGTGTCTGTAAATTAGACAGCAAGTCATACATGTCTTATTGAAAAAAACAGGGGCTACTGGCACTAGAAAGTGGCAAATATATGAATCAATTCTTACCCTTTTTTAAAATTTTTCAAATCTATTGTAATACAATACTCACGTGCACAATGTACATTGAAAGAGTGTATCATCATTACTCCTGTTCATACTGGCTGTGAAGTGATCCTTGCGTGACTCAAATTTAAGAGATGGGGGACAAGCTGTTTTTGTTTCATGTTAAAGTGCATGTTTAAGTTCAGCTGAAGCTAATATGTGGCATCAGCAGTCTGAGCTACACAAATCAAATGGGTATGTTCCAAAATTAGTCTTTTAAGTGTGCAATTCCCTCTTTATGGGTTTTTTCTTTTCTTTGCTGCAGTGAAGGGATAGTAACACAAAGAGAGAATTTCATACTCAAAAGACTGTAACTTAATACCCACTTGATGTGGAGACTGCTCAAGCCTCATAATGAAGATTAGTGCAAGTTCAAGCAGGAAGAATATCTATTACTAACTCATTCATCTTATTCCCCCCTCTCTCTCTCCCCCACTTCTCCTGCTATCATATCAGCTGATTAGGGTTGTTAACTCTTTTAGTAAGATTCTGCTACAGGCTCTATCAGCCTATCGTGTCTTAGCTGTCAAACTTTAAATCTGTTCTTCTCTCTGTTGGTGTCAACTGTCATTTCAGTGTGAATCGTTGCGACCCTCCTCCACCCCATTCACCTCCACTTCATCACGTCCGTGCCCCGTCTGAGCTCACCAGAAGCCCATTCCTCTTCTCATCCAGATCTCAGCATTTCCTTCATTCATCACAACCACCAGTGTCTAGACTCCATTGGGGGATATCCTACTCTACGCTAGACTTCACTTCCACCTATATAAATAAGATGACATCACGATGGGATCTAATTGCCAAAGACTTCTTCACATTTCTTCATTAAGAGCATGTTCAATAAAATAATAGTCACTTAAAAAATGAAGTCTCTCCTGACTGAATTAGCATCGGCTGAACTTTGGAATGCATTTTTGAATTAAACAAAAAATGCTTATATCCAGTATGGAAAGGAGAAATGACAATCCAACAACCCAAAAGAGTCAAAAAATGACTCTTTCAACATACATATGGGCATGTACTTTAAGTTGAATGGTGTATTTAAACCGACTTTTAAAAAAGTCAAGTACATTTGCTCCGATAACATTTGGAAAGCCTAGAAGACACAGGGCTAACCTGAAGTTAGCCGCTTGGCCAGCGGAAGTCTCTAGTGCGGATGCTCTGTGGGCAGAGCATGCACAGTATGTGTTCATCCGGCCAACACGGGAATGTCACCCCTGACACCAGATTTAAAAACTCTGTATACTGTGAAATACAGAGATTTACCTGGCAGCGATAGGCTTAATCAGCAATGTGTGAACTCCTTTGGCAAGGGCTTGAATGTGAAGGACATTGTTGAACTACTGTTTTTAAGGTCAATCGGTTTCTGTAAAAGATGATAAACTGGCAATGTTTGAAAAACACAGACGGTCATTTAAAAACACTTACCACTTTTCTGATGGCATTTTCAGAATCCTAAAATATTCTTGCAACCATCTGGATAAAAAAATATTCTGTCCGCTGCACGATAACGAAAGATTTTTAATCTGTTTATCCAGTACTCTGTTTGCTATCCAGGAAGCCGGCAGACTGCCATCTTCAGAAACAAAGCCAGGACTTGGGAAACGGGCTAAAAATCTTTTTTTATCTTTCAGGGGGCGGAATATTTTTTCATCTAGATGGTTTAACAAGTCTTTGGGGATTGTGGAAATAAATAAATAAATAGAACAACTGAGCTTAATTGGACAACTTAAATGACCTTCTCGGTTTTTCAATAATTATCTTTCAAAGAAACTGATGGTTACCTCTGTGACCCAAATGTATGCTGATACATGAGAGGCACAAACTGGGGCTGATCCAATCTACGGGACGCCCATGCTGTTGGTGGGATTAGATAATTTTATAAATCATGAGAGGGGAAATTAGTTTGGTAACACATACATAATGAAAAAGAGACACAAGTCAGGCAAGTCATAGCAGACAACATAGAAATGACACACAAACATATCTTTCTATTTCAAGCTATTCAAATATGACAGTAGTGTAATTCAGCTTCCTGACATACAATATTTTGATCAATACATAAAGCATAAGTGATTCACCTTAAAACAGGACCACTAAAATAGGCAATTAATATAGAATGAAACCTTTAAAAAATGTAAAACAATACATATAAAACAAAAGCTTCCTCTGTGACCACCTTGGTATCCACAACCAGTCACTCAACACACTTTCTAGACATTTTGTAGACTACTAAAAGCACCAGACAGGCTATAACCATCAAACTAGAGTATGGTTTGACCATGGGTTTGACCGAAATACATCAGCATGAAACGCACCGGCCATAATACTGTTAGAAAACATTTTAAATATTCCCACTGTCCTCAAAGGACTTAGGTTTCCCTTGAGAAAAAAAGTATCCCTGAGGAAAAAACAAGCTAGTCTGTAACTCAGCATTAACATTTTTCTTACCAGTTAAATTTCAATCACATTCTGAAAAAATTCTAAATGTCCCAGACTGGAATTACGTTTTTCAACACGATGAAAACCACCAGTTATACCCCATCAAAGTTGCTGTAAATTGTTAATAAAACATAAAATAGTTAGCAAATTAATTTCACCTTAAAGTAAGCTAGCTGGTTACCTTTAGAATTTGCACAAAGACGGTCAGTAGCTGTAGTCATGGCGACAGTCGCCTCTGGCGTTGCTACCATGGTTATAATGCTGACTTGCCAATCGTTACTACCTCTCACTTTCGCTCACTGCATTAACTCAAAGCATTTCTTCTCAAAGACAAATACAAGCCAAACTGTCGTTTCACAACACTTACCACTGTTTTGAACACTACTCCACTCTGAAGGACTTGGCACCGTATGTCATTTTTTTCCTAGGATGGCTAAGCCTTTCTCTGCCTCTGAATGGCTAGAACTCGTTGTTGCCTTGGTTGGGTTGGTTATATTCATAGACTGTAAAAAAAAATACAGACACCATGTCCTTACCCATTGGTTTGTGGACTGCCGTTTTGAAGCCTCGACTTTACCGATTTGGCCGTCGCCATCTTTGATTTTTGGA
Organism: Thunnus albacares; assembly: GCF_914725855.1. NCBI lineage: Eukaryota > Metazoa > Chordata > Actinopteri > Scombriformes > Scombridae > Thunnus > Thunnus albacares. The sequence goes on from NC_058116.1 coordinate 17,258,868, forward strand.
GCCAGAAGTGACTATGTTTGGACGAGAGGGTGGAGTTGGTTGGGTCTGCGGAGTTAGGACGATTCTATGGGCCTGTGATTGACAGAGGCCCTAAAAATTATTAAAACACTAGGTACATTTTTTACATTTCAATATCAAATTGTCTTTTTCTTTTCTTGTTTTTGGCAGTAAGTAAACATCCAGAGAGTATTGCCCGACCTCCCTCTCTATTCACACGAAATGGTTCGGTCCTGCTCCCCAACCAGGCGCGAACGGTACTTGCTAGTAGTGAATCGCTAGTAAAGAGGGGCGGTGGATCTTCATGTCTCAGTTTCCTAAATTAAAATCTGGCTTCTAAAACCGAAAGGACAGGCAAGGAAGACAAGAGAAAGAAAGGAAAGGACGAGAGCATGTCACCAAATTTTCCACAAAGAAAGGTGGGTGTAGTCTGTGAGTGGTGGAAATTAACCTGTTAGCTTAGTGAAAGAGGCTACTTTTGCTCCTCTAACATTAGCTACTTAATATCTTCACAGAAAATTCTGAGTATTTACATTTCACTCAGCTTTTAGCCGAGATTTAATCAATACAGGGAAACTTTTATCTAGCTATTCATACTAAATCAGTTGCCCCTCTCTTTTCCTGGTGCCAGGCCCAACAGATGCAGCTTCAGGCTCAGCAGCCCTGTCTCCTCATCCCAGTCCACCTGCCAATGAACCAGCCCTCCGCCCAACTGAAGAAGGAGGTGAGCAGCATTGTTTTGAATGACATCCCAGTTGGCATAATTGCAGTGAGTCAGTGGGAATTCCTTTTTTTTTTTTCATTAAAAAATGATTAAATCCTTTTCAATGATAAGAACTATTGATATGTACACTTAATTAAAAAATCTGCTACTGATTTTATTCTTTTGTTTGTTATATAATTCTATAGATGATTATGTTAATTTATTTTAATTGGAGAGGTTAATGTATATTCAAGTTATGCTTATTTTAAGTTAATTATTAATGTTATGAAAATTTTCCATTCTATACCATTAAAATTATATTTAGACTGTAAAAGATGGCCTTTAGCGCATTTCATATAAAGGGTATCAGTCTTGCATCAAATAGTGAATTCCACTGTATGCAGAATGTTGAATGCATGTCTGCACAGTTTTATATTTTCACAGCTCACTGTTAGTAAATATTGTACAGTAAGTATTGGACTACAAGAGGGTTGCAAGCCTGCAAAGGAAGAGTTATTTAAAGCTTTGAATGGGTTGATTGGGTTCTGGAGGTGAGGTTACAGCAATTGCACAGGGTTGGCATGGCCTATGGTAGTGAGCTGGTGGGGCCCTATGTGTCTTTTCATGGGGCCCAAAATCCCTGGTGGCACCCCTGCTTTTATGTGGTGTCAAGGTTCTATCCATGTGAAAAAATTACTCTCAACATTGATTTTGATCCGTTGTGACGTTGAGACCCAGCCGAACAACGAGTAGGTGACACACATCCTCGATCCTCTTTTAAAATGCATTCAAGATATGCAAAAAAGCATTCAAGGGATGATTGAAATTGTTATTAATTATTGACCATGACTATAGGTTAATTTTTCCAATTCACGACCCTATTTTTTAAATGTAAAAAATTATGCCAAATATCCATTCATCTGGAAATCAATGGCGTTTGGGAGCCTCTGTGCAGCACTGTTCCGAAACATCTGTGTACTTGCCTAGGAAACTCTTGGTAGCGTAGCTCCTTTTACGGAATAGGGCAGTGCATAATGTTTGCGAGAGAGTGAGTGGCAGAAAAGTAACGGTGAATGTGAGCGGAGCAGAGGAAAACGAAAAAACTTTCTGGAGGTTTCTGGATAGTTTTTTTTTTTACAATTCAACTTTCAAGATTATAATCACTCATAAAACTGTTCCTTTTCATTTTGGGGTTAACATGGTAGAAAGTAAAATATAGAGCTGGAAAAGAGCTTTAAAACAATATGAGAACCATTTCTCTATGACCTAGCCTATATAACGGAAGATAATGGCAAGTCAAACTCACAGAGGCACGCTGATTAGTTCAAACTTTGTTAGCTCACATCTCCCTTGATAGCAATCTGAGACACAAGCAATTTCAGTTTGACAGGTTTCTTATATGACGAAATCAGCATGCCAAGTTTAATTAATATCTATGACGATGTGGTCCAAAAGTGTGATGAATGGACCCAGACTTACCCTAGTCTAAGGGAAAAAAGCAGTGAAATTTTTTCAGTCTTCACAAATAGAATAAAGGTTTCACATATCTGAAAGTGGGTTTAAACAGAGTTAAGGCTTTTGATACAGTGTCTAACACTTTTTCACAAGTCTAAGTGGTAAAAAAACAGAGAATCAGTTACTAAACATGATTATTTATGTTTCCCTTAACTTTCTCCTTAACCCCAAATCAGAAGCTGCGAATTGGAAACTAACTTCAGTGTCATCTATAGGCTATGGTAAATTTTGAAAAATTAATTGCATTAACAAAAACAAAACTTGATATAAAATAACACAATGACAGAATGTATGACTATTTTGGTCATGGGTTTCATACACTTTCTGTAATAAAACATCTAAACACAAAAGTATTATCAGATGGGGACCTTGGGACAGAATCTTATCAAATGGGGGTCCGTGGTCTAATTTGTGTCAATTTAGGGGTCCTTGATGTGAAGAACTTTGAGAACCACTGCGATACTGTATTTTTAAGCCTTATGCCATTTTGGAAAAATCTGATAACGATATGTCAGTTGATATTAATTTCTTAACAGTAACACAACATTAAAAAAACATTTTTGATAAGGACTGAGCAGGACACTATGCAGTTGAAAAATACATTTATTTTATTGTCAAAAACAGATACTAACAGCATTACAACAGTAAATTTCACTGGAATTATTATTATTATGCTCAGGTTATTGATACTGTATCAGTGCTGTGTTAGTTGGCTGTTGTGTTTTCAGTTCTGGTTGTTAAGAGATCATCTAGTCAGTCAACAAACAGTTAATAGCTGTGAGACTCCTCTGTTACATTTATACTGCCATGTTTGCCATAGCAACCTGCGCTATGTGGATTAGTTGTTTCCATGGTTTTCATTGAATTTATTAGCATCTAATTGAATTGCCCATACCATCTTGGCATCTTGACTTACGTGAGAAAAATAATACAAATTCAATTTTTAAAATTTGTTATATAATGTTATCTTTAACTTTGAATGCATCCCATGTATATATGGAAGGAATACAACTCTTTGAACAATGATCACAATCATCCTCTTATCTTAACCACTTGGTAATTTTTGTAACTATGACAATGAAGGTCCCTTAACCTTAACAAAGTAGTCATTTTAACCCAAACCATGATCTTTGCCTAATCCTAAAATAGTAGTTTTTGTGCCAAAACCATCCAAACATTAGCCATAGTTTTGTCACATCATAAAACATATTTATTTTTCAATAGTGATTTGTTGGATGAACAGTTTTCGAAGGCACAGCCAAATGAAGTCATCCTGCCAATAAGGGCATCAGATCAGAAAATGCTTGTATGTGTTGTTTTGGAGTGCAGGGACCAACAATGTATTTTGATGTTTAATTTGGAGGACTTGTTGAATTTAAGCCACAGAATGCTACTTGGCAACCTGTATTGTAGAGAAAGGGTCAGGGTAGCATGAGAGTAATTGGTACTATAGCTTTATGAGCAACTCAGAATAACATTACAGAGTTCTTATTTCATATCGTGGATAAAGTCCTAAAGAAAAAACCTGTTGCCTTTGTTCTCACTAATCGCGTTCCAGACTAGGTTGCCCCCTATCCCCCCTTTTATATGTCATTGCTAATAAACGAGGAGAAGGGTTTCGAGGGCATTAACAGGATGGGAACTACTCATAAACTCCCTATATACAGATGATCTTCTTCTTTACATTTTATACCCAGTTTAATCTCTCCCAGTGGTGCAAGGCATTTTAACCACCCACCTGGTTCACCAATTCATTACTCACATAAGGCACAGATTATGTAACTAAATGCGTAATCTCATGAGTAATCTTAGAAAGCCAATTTACAGCCTATGGGTCATACAGCATAAAAGGCCAAGCTGAGATCAAAATGATTCATCCATGGGAGCATAATTTTGTTCAGAGAATGTCATGGTAATCTGATCTATGTCAAAGTAGTAGCAGTTTTTGACATATCTTGTGTGCAAAGTTGACATTAGCATTAGATTCCTCCTCTGACGACAATGATCATCCACAGCAATTTAATGCCATGTTTACTTTTTTACCTTCTTATGAAGAACCGAGGTGTTGGAAAACCTGAAAATGTGACCATATGGTGGCATTAAGGAAAAGTCAGAGCATTTGAATTCCTCCTCTGAAAAAAAAAAAATGTCCATAACAAATTTTATTCCAAAACCATATCAGAGTTTTGGAGATATTTAATTATATCTTATCACGTGCAAAGTAAATTCATTTCTTTTTATCCTTCATCAAAAAGTTAAACCATTTGATTTGCATTACAGCACATCTAGGGACTTGTCAAAACAAATACACACACATGGACAACAAACAAAACAACTGTGACAGTGTTCAGTCCTGCATCATGTTCAGCTGTTTGTTTCAGGTTGAAAGAAAGTATATTACTATAAAATAGTCTTGTCAAGTCTACACAAGTACAACAAGAATGTCTAAATAGTTACAGTGACACTTAGAGATGGTCTACCTCAACTCTGGAATCTTCTTTGCCTGCCACAGGCCATGGTTTGAGGCCAACCAGAACATTTTTGGCCTGCATCAGTAATTACTAGGCTTGATTTTGTTGTAAAAAATACTGCAGGATTTTTCACACAACATATTTGCCAGCACACAAAAAGTTTCAGTGTCATCAAAACCATCTGGATAAGGTGTATCAGACACTCTAAGAGTGTTTCTACGACAGGGTAGAGGTAGAGAAAGAACTGAACAAAGGGCTGTCCCGTTATTCACTTCTTTTATACATGTAGTATGGACCTAGTCCCCAAACCACCACAGGTGTCTAGCAAATAGGTGAGCTGGAGCTGTGAACACACAGGAACACAGGAAATACCAGTCCAAAGTAAAACAAGATGTAAGGAGATGATGACTAAGATGGTGATTGACAAATGCCACTTACTGGGTTATAAGAATGATCAAAGAGCCACATGTTAATATGTGTTGTGCATATGCCCGATGAGTTGTCAGACTAACACTTTCTTACAGTAGATGTTCAACAATCTGATAAAGGAAATGGAGTATATTATTGTAATATAGTATTTTGAATATTAACATCCTGAATGGACACAGCATTTATAAATACTATCATTACTGTTGTAATCTATGCTCAAGAGCAGGATCCTGTCTCAAAATGGCACAAATCAAAATTTCTGACTTAAAAACGATTGATGCAGAATGTGAAGCCTATTAGATCTGAAGACAGTGAACACCTGCTTGACACAACTATATAATGTCTTTGTGTGATTTTGATATAAAAAAAAAAAAGCAAATGACAGCAACAACAAGTTATGCACTGATCTTGACAGAGAACCTGGCCACCTTGTCATCTTTATGTGGTCAGTGTGAGTCAGAGTGCCGTCAGTCATACTGCAACCTATTCGGATTCATGGTGAGACAAACGATGAATAGTGACATATGGTTTGAAGCCAACACGGACTGCCAGTTGCTTGAGCACTCTTATACTTCAAGATGAAAGTGGCTGGGGAGAGTGAGACATGGGTAGAGACTCTGGAGGACTGCAGGAACATCATGCTGAGGTCACCAGCTGGGTGTCTCCAACTGAAATACCTCAAGCCCCGAGGGAGATGAGAAAAGGAAGAGGGATGTAAACACCTGTGTGTGTGTGTGTGTGTGTGTGTGTTTTGCTTTCACCACTCTATATTTCTTTTTATAAAGAAAGGTTAACAAAGGGGCTGTAGATAAAATGATACTGCCAGTAATGTTCCCATCATTAACACTTCCAACAAGGGACTGAAGAGAATAATACAAAAACAGTGCTTTAGCACAGCTGTGTAATAATGTTGACAATTCTCCTTCTGTGCACTAGATGGCACTATTGTCCTTACAATATGGTGGTTAAACCTACAGTCAAATCAGAACGTTCTCAAGTCAGCATAACTGAGACAACACTCAGCATGACTGATATCAACAAGTTAAAGATAGTTTCCATTTTTTCATGCTGTGCACTTGTTGCATAATATTGTGGTATCACAAATGCAAGTTTCAGTAGCGATGGGTGACATGTTTATATAATGACTCGACTGCACAGCAAGGGAGAAAAGCTGTCAACAGCATAAAGAAGCAGTCAGTACAGTTGGTAGGGAGTATGGTTGACACATGTTATCTTAGCAAATTAGCATTTTATTCTTATGATAATTAATACAGTAACATTTCTTGTGAAGATTATGAAATCAATGCATTTTATTTTTCAAATTCATTTACTCTGATGCAAAACCCATCAAGGCAAGAGACATCTGCATATGGTTTTGATGATGTATAGAATTTGACATGTCTTAAATAGCCTTTTTTCTTCTGATACCTCCTAATTCTGTAAAGCCTGGGTGGTTTGCATCATATACCTGGAGTTAACATTGAACAAGCCCACTGTTGTCATTTTAAATGAAGATACATGGTGCTAACAGGCTTACATCCTGCAGCCACTTTGCCTCCTTGGGTTCTTGGTGTACCGAAGGATTACCTTGCATTCCCCTTCTTGTTATACATGCTATAGGTTCTCGGTTTTAGGAAGAGCAGCAATTGTAAACATACCGAGTGCCTTGATTGTGCTCACGGATTATTTGATATTATTCGATCACAGAGGAATAGACTTTGAAAAGAGATTGAGGTAATCCCATTTGCTAGGAAATATCTGTGAAGGTAAATAAAAGTGTCAAGATGGTCTCATTATAAATGAATCAGAGAGCAGGAAAAGAAGTATTTTTGAACAGTGTCATAGAAATGCAGTGTATAAAACACACACACACACACATATATATACATATATATATATATATATATATATATATATATATATATATCTTCTATATATATATACATATATAGAGAAGAGCTGTAGAAATATATATATATAGAAAGGTCTTTAGTGTCCCTAATATATAAATATGTGTTTATAATAAACACTTCTAATATTTCATGTGAAGACAGCTGGTTAGATTCACACTGCAATTGTCTGAAGAAGTTGAATTATTTGCTAAATTATTCTGCTCACACCCACAAACATTGACTTCAGTATTGATTATTACTATTGCCTTTTTTCCTTGGTTGCTTTTTAACCTACACTGTATTTAAACTTGAAAAGTCAATGTTTTTCTTTCCCACCTGCATTGAAGAAAGGGATTAGGCTATATTTCAAGTGAAAAGTAAGGCCCTGTGAAGTATACAGTATGCTGAACACAATGTATTAGGTGTATATGACAAAAACATATGTTAGTATAAAATGCAATACACACTGATGTTAAGCGCAATGTAATCTGAATTATTTCTCCTTGGTTTTGGGATCAGTGGCAGGTATACAGTAAGAACAGCATGGGGGATTAAGCAGGAAAGAGAGAAACGCTTTCTCACAACCCCTACAGAGCAAGGTGGCCTGCACTCCACATCGAAATGGAAAATCGTCTGCACCTGACAGAGCTGGTCTGACAGGAGAGCTGTGTCTCATTATAGGTGACTCATTATCTGCACTACTTGGTGTGTGTGTGTTGGCCTGTGCATTATCATGTGTGTGCACATCAGCGTGATATGACATTGCTCCTTTGAGCACATAACAGTTATGAAGCATCATGTTTTGTCCAAACACACAGTAACCATTAAAGGGGAGATAAGATTTATAAATTGCCCATGAAGTGACAACGAGGAGAACAGAGGTCAGCGTTTTACCAAACGTGACAATTCTCTGACCTTTACTCCACCTCCTTTGATGTGACGCACACATATCCTCACATTTTCTCTCAAAGTGTGACACCCTCTGTCTTTCTCTTCCCATGAACTTTCCCCCTGTATATGTTAACATTGGTCTAAATCTTTCAGCTCTGCTCTTGCTGGAGCTCTGCTTCACTGGAGAAACCTGTTCTCAGACCCCAGTTTTTCTGATTTAGATAGGTGGCGTGGGTATGTGAGCAAAATACCGTGTTTTTCATTGGAGTGGCTGTAAGGATGATATTAATTAGCATAATTGCAACGACCATGTGGACTGAGATTATTGTGTGGCTGCTAGGCTGTCTGTTCTATTGTAGCTGCTCTCAGAGCCTGTGGATTGCTCATTGACTCACCCAGCAGTAGCGTTTCCTAGCAACGCCTCTTGAATGTACTGTACAGTACTTCCCCATCTCATGGGCGCCTTTAATAATCTGCTTTGCTATTTCCATGTAAGCTTTGTTAAAAGATTTATGGTGCATTTGAAACGTGTGCGTTTCTTGATGCAGTTCCTTCGATGTATATATGTATGTAATGTCAGTAGATTCACAGAATGTAGTTTACAGCAGGGCTTTACCTTGCATGCCTCTCTATGACAAGATAATTAACACGATGCAAGAATGTAAGGAGTCTAGTTCATACAATGAGAGGAAAATGCTGACCAATGTTCATAGCTCTGAATGAATTACCCTAGAATGATAGCAGTGTTCTGCTGAAGAATGGCTTTGACCTGGGCAATTTCATTAACTGTACCGCATGCCTGATAGACAGTTTTAATAAGTGAGGATAATTTCACCGAGGGACCTCGTTGTCATGACAAAGCCTTCTGAGCGCATACATCCCGGTGTTACACAATGCATCCTCACTTTGGCCTCAATCAGGTATATTCTGGTAGAGAAGTGCTGTACGTTTCAACTAATAACTAAATGCAATAGTCCGGGATAACAGCTTCACAAAAGCGCACTCTATGAAAAGCAGGAGTGCATTAGGTAGCAGTGAGCTAAGGGCAGTCGGAATTGAGAAAGGTTATCTGTTTTCAGGTGATGAATCCTGGCATTATATGTATTGTTGTTGCCTGAGTCCGGCTGCGGAATTTATGGCCCATATAAAGGCTCCTCATCATGTGGCTGTGACAGACAGTATATATTCTCCAGGACAGGAGATCATGACTCCTGCTGCCTCGTGAAATTGAGACTGAGATCTCTCTGAATCACCGTGCAGGGAATCTATTTGCATGTGGGTTGGTGTATAGACCTCAAAGCTTTGGTCTTGGCATGGAATTGCAATATGTATATGCCCTGGTGTTTTTTTTGTGTTCTATTTTCCAACCCCCTCACCTCCATCACCTTATATTTATCCTGGGTGATGCATTTGGATTCCTACCACTGTTATTCAAAATGCCCTGACCCGTCCCTCCTTGCACAAATATATACTTCAGGGGGTCTGTCATCTCAGCTGTTACAGTTTCTAACTAACATGACATGTATAAATATTAGGGACTACAGCTTGTCAGCATGCAGCACGAAGCTTCTCAGGAATGCAACATGTTTTCCTGCATCGTGTTCACCTTGCTGCACACGTTTGTTTTATTCGTGTCTCACATTCGACTTCCTTTTTTTAACCTAGACCCGTGATTGCCGCTTGACTGCTGCATCCAACATCTTTTGTGTCAGACCCAGAGTTAGCTCCTCTAATTCTGTTTCAGTAGCTTTTTTCATTCTCTCTCTCTCTCTCTCTCTCTCTCTCTTCACCTGTTTCTGTCCAGTGCTTTTCCCGGAGGTGAAAAAGATGTTGTCTCCCATCTGGCTGACTTCACAGCAGACTGACAGTCTGTTGCAGTCCTCTTGTGACTCCCATGCTGGATAGTGTTGAGGCCACTGCCAGAAGCCCCACTGAATTAATCCAGGCATATTTCTTTAAATGTAACACGCAGCCGGACACGTAAAAAGATTCAACTTTGTAGTATTTGGAGAAAAAAAAAAAAAGATCCTTCTTTATCCTAGTATTAGTAACACAGCACATTACTTGCAATCTGTATGAGAATATGCCATTTCATTAAGTAATAAAAGATGTTAACTGAGTGCAGTGGAGTTTTTTTCCCCTTTGAATCGACAGTCATCTTGCATGCTTAATCACTCCTTAGCGTCAGTGACTGCGGGGAAGAAAAGTGACACTGATATTACCCCACTGTGATAAGATTCTCTTCAAATCTGTGCCTATATTTAATTTGTTTGCCCCCCCTCGACATCGCATTCGGAGCCACAGTTTTACAAGGATTCTGAAATCCTGTGACTAATGGCTGGGCATATGGCTCCCAGCATTAGTAAATCTTTTCACTCAAATATTCTCAAAATGCATTTCCCTTTAATGAATGTTCAGACTGCAACAACTGGATATTGTTTGTTGTATTATTCACATGATCAGATTAAGAGAATTTGAAAATGAGATATCTTGTAGATGTGCAGCGTATACTTGCAATTCAACCCTGCAGGATGTCTTAATTAAGCCATTAAGAGGAACGTTTCCTAGACCTGGACATGTCTGGTGTTAATGAGCCACCTCAGCTGTCCACTGTGGTTACTTTCAAGGCCATGAGGTTCTCTTTGGGCGAGGATAAAATGAAATGAGGAAGTGTGAGTCAGCAGTGAGAATTCACAGCGAGGTGATTAAAGGTAGTAGTGAAGGCCCTTTCTGGGAGCAAAAGATTAAGACGATGCTACTCTCTCATCTTCCTCAAAGCCAGAGCCATTTGATGTGGCCCCTACAGGCTGCTCGTCCAAAGCCAACATTTCTCGGCAGCAGATCACAAATGAAAATACACATATTCAAATATGTTTTGATGAGAGTGGACTATCATTAGACGATAAATTGAAAGATTGCCTTGGCACATCATAGAGTGCAGTTGAAATTCCTCCTGCTGAGTATTTGGAGATAGAGAATATTTTATGCATTTGTTGCCCAAGAATTTGCAAATATTTAAAGTACTGTAGTTTTTCTAACACTAGACATTATCTTATACAAGCATTTATAGTTTATTATTTCAATAACAGCAAAAGAACATAATTGGAGTTGAAACAATTAGTCAATAAATCGATTAGTAGACTGACAGGAAATTAATTGGCAACAATTTTGATAATCATTTCAGACATTTAGCAAGCAAAAATGCCAAACATTCTTCATAAATTGAAGGAATTGCTTTGTATGTTTTAAAGATTGTTTTTATTTTTGGCATTTTAGCCTTAATTGAGGGTGAATAGAGGCAGACAAAAAAACAAGAGGAGAGAACAGAATGACATGCAACAAAGGTCTGCAGCAGGAATCGAACCAGGGATGTAAACAGAAATCAATCTTTGGGTTTTAAAGTGTTGTTTGGACAAAACAAGGATTTCAAAGAGTGCTCATCCGTGCAGCGCTACTATTTAAATGAGATAGCAGGTAACGCTAAATGCTAAGTTTGGTGAAGCCTTGTGTATGGCTCCCTCCTCTTGATTTGGTTTATCTTTAGTTCACACAGTTCGTGGGGTGACAGGCCTTAAGGACTTAAAATTTTAATCCTTCTGTTGAAAGCCTTTTCCTTATATGGTGATAATTTGTACCTCAATCAAAGGAAGGTCAGAGAGAGGAGGTTCAGAAACCTACAGTACACAAGCAGCTTCTTGAGACAGCTTATTTGTGAAATTCTGTTGAGTGTTTGATTGGCGATCATAAAATGTGTATGTGAACATGTACTTTGTGCATCCAGTAGATTGTATGTGCGTGGGTGTACGTGTTGATGTGCATGTCTTATATATCGTATTCATATTGTATGAGTGTATGTATGAGCAAATGTGCCTGAAAGGCCCTTTACATATCCCACTTCCACATGTCCCTCATATATTACTCAGGGGGATAATCATATTAGAGTGAGTCACACTTGACCTCCCTTGCAGAGGATTTAAATAGATCATAAATACTGCTGCGGTATGGTCAGATTACTGATATGTTTGCTAAATGTACTATTTTGATGACAAAGAGGTGAAGTCGTAATGGCCCTTAATTCATGTAATCTATTTCATAGGACCATTATTCATGGTCATTGTCAATTTTAGAAGCAATGGAGCAAATGATTCAGATAAAAGGTTGTTTTGAAGGCATTCGTACAAACAAGGTCTCCCTCCTTCATTGCTTTCACTGATTTCCTGATGTGGAGATGGCCATTGTACTGTACGTAGATGATGCCATTAGCACAGATACATTAAACATGAGCTGTGAGCTGGGTACTGGAAAAAAAAATTAAACAGATGGTAAGCATATTTTGAGCTGAGCCAGAATGAATAATTACCCCAACTGATGACACAGCAACGTCCGCAGTAGATTTGAAAACTTCCAACTTGTTGTTAGTAAAGTTTGTACATTTAAATCCTCTTTTTTTTTCGTCTAGATGTTGTAACAACATATTTAAGGAGATGTTTCCAACAAATCTAAAATGCAAAAAAAAAAATGTAAAAGAGTGAAAACTATAAAAGAAAACAACAGCCCCAAGCATGTTCTTAAATCTTATCGCTTTACTTTACATTCACCTCGCAGTAATGATCTTTGGTTTACCTTTGTAAACAAGCTGTTGTGTGTGTTGTGTGTGTGACATTCTGCTTTTACAGCAGCTTAGCTTTTCAGGTTGTGATAACGAATGTTTGTCCTTGAGGGGACAGTTGCCCTCAGACCTACCTGTCAGTTTAAATAAGGGGTGGCAGAGCATTTTGTTCCTGGAAGTACTCTGAGAATAATCTATTTCAAAAGAAGTAACATGCCTTAACTGATTTTTTTTCTGCAAAGCGAGGTTAATGTTTTCAGAAACACATTTATTAACTTCTTCATAGAGCCAGTGACATGGTCAAGCATGTGTATATTATTGTGTATTGGGTCAAAGATTTGTTTTTCTACATTAGCTCACAGGTTCAAGAAGGGCGCTGGCACTGACAAATCAGGGTGCGACCTCGAACTGTCATCATTTTGTTTTGAAGAGTTCACCGCTGTCCATAAATTACAATTTAGTAGATGTCTATCTGCGAGCCCAATCACTGGCAAGCATCAGCACTGACTCCGTCAAACAGCCTGTTGTTCGAGTCTTATTTTGTTTGGAAAGCTTGCTGTTTACTTTTTCTCCATTGCTACATGATGATGGGCTGTGACATTTGCTGAAAAGTCAACCCCAACCAAACCACCACGGCCATTAGCTCTCCGGCGTGGGAATATTATTTCACAGTAAAAGTTTTGTTTGACTGCATTATGCATTACAGTTGCTGAATGATTTATTCCATCTGACAAGTAGCCCATAATTGAATATAGCCTTCAAACACAATGCTGTGAAAGCTACCACACTCACCCACGTTCGACTTCATTGCCTCCAGGAAGTCTACTCCCCATTTTATCCCAATTAGAATTGTTTCTCCATCAGTATAACGTTCTAATAATGAAACAAGGCAAAGATGGGGGAAAAGAAAGATGGGCCAAATGTTAGTTTGAGCAAACCAATTAAGTGTTATTTTTGTACAGCTGCACTTTTCATAAGAATTTTAGTTTTTAATCGTCGGGGCGCCAGGTCATTCAGATGTATAAAAACAGACGAAGTGTTCTTTCTCACTTTATGTGAGGTGCTCTTCAAATCTACTCTGGAAAAGCTATAATTAGCGTATTTAATCAGGAACCTATTGATGTGTTTAAGTGATACAACAGTCATTAAGTCAGCCGCTTAGATTAAAACACATTGGTGAATTATTTGAAACAAGTTTCCTTTTGAAAAACCTCACACGTAAAGGAACATTGTGTCGAAAGTGACCTTACCCTCCTCAGCTTATCTTTATCTTCATTGTCCTAGCTACTGTCACCTATTGATCTCACTAGTCCTTCAAAACAACAACAGGGGAAGAAAATTAAGCTCTTCTGTGCTTACATGACCCCGACAAAAAGGAAGACGGAGAGGGAAAGAAAACAGTGCTCTGCAACATTTAGTCCAATCAGCTCCCTGAGGCTGAACGCCAATGGGAGGTTTGACTCCTGTGGTGAGGGAAAGTGGAGGCTGTAAGCTTGCTCTGTTTTTCTATACAGTAGCATCAAAAATGCATGTGGGTGAAGTGCATTACGAATTACACATGAAGCTCCTTCTAGCAAATCCATACAGCCTAAGCATATGGCTATACAGCATCACAGTTTACTGACTGACTGGCAGTATCCGTCCTTTATTACTGCTCTGCAGCATCTGTTTTGAAAAATGAACCTGAAGAAACACACAAATCTGACTTTTATTGCTATTTAGAGATTTGGTTGCTTGACAACAACGATGCACTGGCAATACCCATAAGACTAATATAATAGTTAACTGCATGAAAAACATCTACTAATAACTTAGCAGAAATATGTGAAAGAAACAGGTAAGGATGCCAGAACTCAGTTGTAATGGCATACTAGCTGGTGTGTTTGTGTACAGCGAACTCTGTTTTTTGGCAGCAGGTAAACACCTGACTACCTGGGGAAGAGTCCAACACTGTTTACAACCACAGTAACAACTGGAACACATTGCAGACTCTTGAAATATTCATCCCACTGCTACAGCAGACACTGAAATGGCAGTGAAAGACACTGATGAAGCGAATGACCACCAGTGGGACAGAGACTTCAACCAGCCAAGTGAAACCAACCTTCAATCTGCTGTGGATTTTATTACAGCTGCAGAGAGTAATCATGCATCAAAACCTTCTTCTTATAGGAAACATACGGTATGCATAATAAATCTACATTTAAATTAAAACATGTTAAGTCCTGGCAACATCCGGATGCAGCGTATTGTGGTTGCAGTTGCTAGGTAACAAGCGCTTCAGGGGGAAACCCTCATTATGAAGTATTTAAAACGCGTCATTAATTGCTAATTTGCAGATAGAAGTATTTGAATACTTATCTTAAATACTAGTATCCACATCAGTAAGCTCGTGTGCAGTTAACTTGATTTTCGTCACGTAGTTTGGATCCTTTTCAAAAGCAACACAAGCATGATTTTCACACATGTAGGATGTGTACGGATGGCTGGGTGGCACATCGCACTCTTATCGTATGCTAGATCAAAAGACTTCATGTTCTGTATGTCACGCTTGCAGAGGAACAGAAGCGCACAGTTGCGTTCAATCTCTTTCCTATACTGTAAATCCACACTTATCAAAACAGTTGCCTCCGCGGCCACAGAGCTGAGGATGCAGTCGAGAATCCACCACCCTCGTCTGAACAGGCTTATTTTTAGCAGGCATGGATTGTGAGAGAGCTCTTGTTTTATTTCAGTCCTACTGGCTCTGCCTGAAGCACCACAATTATTTGATGCCCTTCAAGTATGCAGAGTCATTTTCCTCAAGCGTACATCCACCACATGGATGAACAAAAGGTGGTATGATTTATGAAGGTTCGCTGCGGCTCACGGAAACATTTCTTGTGGCCAGCTATGTGGATAAGCTTTGTTTTTTGCTCACCTCAGCGAGTTTAAATCATGGCGTAATCCGTTAAGACCGAAATTTAAGGATCTTCATATATTTTCATGCACTGAAATCTTTTTTTAATCTTTTTTTCTGTTGTTTAAAGGCACAGAAAAGCAAATTGTGCAAAATCATTACACACCGAACACACATGCAAGATATAAAATTAAACTATAAATCATTCTTCAGAGCCAAATTACTACACCGGTAAGTTTCAAATCATTGTCTGCTGAGGATCGTATTCATGCAGTGGCTTCCCATGGCTGGAAAAATATAGATCCTATGCTGCCCATGCTCTCCATGCAGTATTTTTGGCAAAGGAGGAGGTGACAGTTGCTTACTGATCTTAAAGCAAACATGAAATGGAAGGGGGATGATAAAGCGAGCACAGGCTCAGTATTCTAAGAGAGAGAGTGGGCTCGGTGTGATGTGTCCTCCTCAGCTCCTTTTTCCCTGCGCTGTTGGTGACTAAAGCACAGATAGATTTTGACTCAGGTGCAAAATGAGCTGTTTTGCAGACGCCCACACCAGCCCGTTATCTTACAAATACAATACACCAGAGACAAGGCATCTGTTGTGGCTTTGTGTATGTGTGTGTGTTTGTGTTTGTGTTTGTGTGGGTGTGAGGATGTAAAAGTATGCGGGGAAGTGTTTGTGTGTCTGTGATTTACGTGGATTTTTAAAGCAGCTGGAGAGATCCAAATCTGCAATCCAAAGACAAACATGATGGATTTTTAGCATCACTTGTCCTCTCCACCTTCGCGTTACCATAAATAATGCAAACTTCTAACTATACACTGCAGCAAATATGTGTAAAAATGCGGGGATTGATCCCTGTGTAAATGTAAGGATGCAAAACACAGCAGTGCGCCGTCTCCGTAGTAGTTGCATTAGGCTGTGGCAGCTGTTTCCACACTGAATTATCAAACCTATTTGTATTGCCAGGATAGGAGCTAAGGGATAAAGAGGGAAAGTGTAAATGTAAAACAAGTCATGACAGAATCTGACAAGAGACAGAAATATCCTCTCTCCCCCTCTGGTGTTCGCTTTTACACTCTCTCAACCATTTTAATCCCCCCCTCCTCCCCCCCCTCCTCCTTAATACCATCCTTTCCAGACTCAACTTTGATCACTGTCATTTTGCAAACTTACAGGATTGGAAGGATTGAGACAAATGCATTATTCATCCCACACACCAATTTGGGTCTCCTCTGCTGTTTGTAATGCACTTCTCTCATCTCCCTGTCAGTTTCGTCTTTTGTTCAGTTTGCTCTGTCGTAGGGCGGCACTGATCTTCGGGGATCTGTAATGGACTGCAAACTTTAAACCAAAAGAAAATGTCACAGTATCACACAATATTAACATTTAAGAAAAAAAATGTAAATAAATAATAGAAATGACCATTTGTAAGATTATATTGAAATGTAATGGCTGGTTGATTGTATAAAACAAATCAGATCACTTAATTTAGCAAACACATAAAGTATATCAATGTACACTGAAAATCTTTTCTCAGGCTTTGCCCTTCTCTAGTGATTTGGCGTCAGTATGGTGTAAAGGGCATGTTGAACAACAAACAATAATAACACCCTCATTTTTGTTTCATGGTGCAGGTATTGTCTAACCATCATCATCATCGCCTTGAGCTACAGCACTGAGCTTCCTGACCCAACTAGCACCTCAGTATATCACACCCAGATCTCATGAGTCATGAACTGCTGCAATGAAAATGAACGAGACATTACTACAGGAGCCTTGAAAAGTTGATTCAGTCTGAAGTCAGATTCAGATAGATTTAAGACTAATCTGACCATTTGTAGGAGATCGACTTGTAAAAGCACTTCCATGTGATAGCGCAGCAGCTGGCCTCATACTGACTGATGACTGAATATTATAGAACTACTGGATTTTTAATGTGTGATAAAACACAGATAATCAGTGTTGCCAGATTGGGATTGGGCTACTTTTTTGTTAATTGGGTGGGTAAAAATAGTTTTGAGTAGGTTTTGATCATATTGGCTAAGTTTTGTATCACTTGGGTGCTTTCCACAGACAAAAAAATCAGGCTATATTCCAATAAATCTGCCCCTCTTCTCATCCGAAAAGATTTGAGATTTACTGTGCACACTCAGCAAGCTCAACTCGACATACAATGACTGATAACTGATGACCATGAAAACCAAATGTCATTTCAGTTCATTACAACTAAGCTGCAAGTTTTTTCCTATTTCAATTATTATTCATATTCAGTCATAGTTCTGTAATAAAACACAATCTGTTCATATGAGTGAAGATTTAACTTTAATGTAAAATTATCTAACTTCTATTTTATTTTGGTTTAGGATTTCTGATATAAATCTTTCATTATTATAACTGTGGTTTTGAGTTTGCCTGATTATACTAATAATTGGGTGGGCTCTAGGCTTTTTTTGGAGCTACTTCTTCTGAGTCCCGTTTGGCAACACTGCAAATAATGATAACAGGAGCATTTCTGGTGTCCCTGTACAGCTTGTGCTCTTGGAGGGGGAAAGAAGAAAAAAAGCAAAAAATATGCTTTCATGAATCGGTAGGATACAGCATAAACATGTCAATTTTTCTCAAATAATAAAGCCTTTAGTTAATATGAGCTTATACATTATGACAATACTAAGTGTCTTAAGCCAGGCTAGCAACTATGTGAGGTTGTTAGCTAAATGCTAATGTCAGCATACTAACATGCTCGCAGTGACAAACTATTTTTAGATGGTATATGGTTATCACATTTGCCATAGTAGTTTAGCATGTTAGCATGCTAAGATTTGCTAATTAGCTTTAAACATTACTAGTATTGCTACTTAAAGGGGACATATTATGCACATTTACAGATCTAATCTTTTAATCTTGGGCTATACCAGAATATCTTTGTGTGATTTACAGTTCAAAAAGTGTATTTAACTCATACTGAGCCATTATGCAGCCCCTCAGTTTAGCCTCTGTCTGAAACAGGCAGTTTTAGCTCCTGTCTCTTTAAGGCCCCCTCCCAATGAGCCCACTCTGTTCTGATTGGCCAGCTCTTTGAAGCTGTCCCTCGGCAGACAACAAAGGCTATGAAGAAAATGGTTATGAAGAAAATGTTGCAAACGAAACATTCGGACCAAATTAAGGCCTGGGCTTTTGACTTGCCAGGAGCATTTCTACATACAATACCCTTACTGTTTTGTACTTTGACCATGTTTAGCATAGATATCTAACATCATAAGACCATGTTTAGCATAGATATCCAACATCATAACCGTATATAAGTAACAGAAAATCACAAAAAGTATATGTCCCCTTTAAGGTTTCTTTACATCCAGTACATGCTAAGATATCCTCTGGCCACCATGGACATTTGTACCAAATGTCATGGCAATCCATTAAAAAGTTGTCAAGATATTTCAAATTGGACCAAAGTGGTGTTCCGTCTGACTGGCTGTCAGGTCACACAGCTAAAAATACCGTACACCAACTCTCAGTTGCTGTATTAAGGCTTTTTGTCCCCACTTGAGCACTTGGAATTGGATTTTATTGCACACCCTTCCCTTGAATGAAGGCATGTTCCTTCCTTTTTAAAATTACATTATAAAACAGGTTTATATGTTGCAAGAAAATGCAAAACCACCAACAGTTCAGTCTTATGTTGCACGATTCATCATATGTGATGCGTCATGTATCATCCCATCTTCACGCTGACACATAATGATGTAGAAGTGAGAAAAGTCTTCAAACAACCAGTCAGCATGCCATATGTAACTAACTTTGAATGATCGGTGAAGTTTCACTGTCCTTGTCTATTGTAACAAAAAAAAATGGAATTATATTTGCAAATTTCTCACCAGGGAAACTGTTCCTCAGGACGTAAATTGATTTAATTTGGGACTTTTTAGATGAAACCATTTGGATCCAATAGAAGGGAATAGAAAATGCTCCCATTACGTTGCAAAATTGTGTTTCATTTATCTTGTGTTGCCAGCTGTTTTCTTAGCCAGAGGCTGAGTTAGTGTTAAATATTATTCAAGTAACCTGATAATGGAAATTATCAAAACATCTCTGAACAATTTATTTTTTTCTGGAGTGCTAACAAGATTTTAAACTCTGAATAACCCCTTTCTAATGGCCTCCTACCACAATCTTCCCTCCTACTGTATTTCAAATACACTTGTGTCAATTATTTCAGTATTGAAATGCTATTTTTGTGGAGAGGCATTAATGGCTCTGCTGGAGAGACTCCACTCCTCCTGTGACAAAAGAAAAAAAAAAAAACAAAGTGACATCTAAAGTAAAGATCTCCTTTGTGATAAAGGGTGAGTGTTTTCTGGTAGAGCAAGTGCTGATTTAAGGTGGCCTAAAGGGATTTGCGCCCCCGTCTGCAACGAGTCAGAGGATAATGCCATCAGCAGTTTTGATATTCTGATCCATCCCATGAGTTTATTCGAGAGATTCAGAAGAAAGGGTTATCTCAGGATAAAGACAGAATTAACCCAGCTGCCTGTGATACCTACAGCCATGGCACTGACTTTATCTCCACAAGGCCTTAAAGGTACCTCTTGAAATGCAGTTATTATTTACACAGCGTATTTGACAGCGACAAAGAGTGTACTGTGAAATATGAACAACAGCGGTGATTACACAGGGTATGATCAAAACAATGAAAGCGCCAGAAGAAAAGACTTCTCACAGTGACACTGGCTCCATGTCGATGCGGGATCCTTTATCTGACACAGTTTTGGTCCAGATTTAGAAATAGATCACATCAATTTGCAGCCCTGCGTGTGTTGTCAATAAGGCAAGATAAACGTACAAAAATAGCATGAGTGATCCACTGTGAATGTTGTATCTTTCGTGCTTTGGAAAAAAAAAAAGGTCTGTAGAATTCAATACTGAGTCTAAAAAGATACAATCGTTTGCATCTCTGCCCCTGAGATTTTTGACAGGGTTTTGGTCCAGTTATCTGCGAGGGCACATGTTCAGTATCAATCAGCAGAAAAGTGTGGAGGGATCATCCCAGCACGTCATGTTTACCAGGGCCTTCTATCTCCATGTGCATGTGCCTCGGAGACATTTACGTTGTTAGTAAGGGGCCACTGAAATTGTTGTATGAATTGTCTGTTGTATGTAGAGGCATCATTCACTTTCTTGCCTAGAGTTAGAGGAGGAGAGCAGCCAGTTAGCTTAGCTTAGCATAAACACTGTAAGCAGGTAGAAACAGCTAGCTAGAAACACTAAATTGGCTCTGTTTAAAGGTAAGAAAAAATCCACCTACCAGCACCTGTAAAACTTACTAATTAACACATCTTGTTTGTTTAATTTGTCCAAAAATGCGGGGTTTATTTGTTGGTTTTACACCTCACATCATTTTCTGTACGGATTAAACAAACAAGTTATAAGCCAGGAGAGCGGGTTCTGCCTGTCTCTAGTTTTAATGCTAAGCTAAGCTAACTGGTTGCTGGATGTAGCTTCATATTTAGCATACAGAGGTGAGAGTGGTGTTGATCTTCTCATCTAACTCTCGACAAGAGAGCAAATAAGCCTATTTTTTACAAAATGCTGAATTAAACTTAAGGTGAACAGTCAAAATCATTACGTCCACAGTGATTTGAAAATTCTTTGCTTTGGGCTATGATCAGACTTAAGTGGTAGATGCACCCACACATGCCCATGCCAGCTCTTTACAGAGAGAGTGTTGTTGGTCTTCCATCATTTTGGCCACCCCCTGTATTAAGATTATTCATAACATTTTATTAATTTGAACAGATTAAGCATGCATTGCATTTAGTCAAAGTAGCAGAATGCTAAACAGTTATGTTAGATCTTTATTCCTGAAGAGATTAGGTATCATACAATGTTTTTGATGCATTTAGAGGAAACCAGATTTCATGGCATGGATTCAGTAAACAGAATGAATATGTGGCTGTGGTAGACCCTGTGGCTATGTAAAGATTATAGTCATTATAATATTATTGCTTTCATCACAGAGGAGGGAGAATATGGGCCCTTAAGATAAAGGTTATGATTTCCTTACAGGCCCACCTCTAAATCTAACCAGTAACACCTAAGTTGAAATTCTAATGGAGTGTCTTGTGTGCCCACACAGGCCTACTGTAGATTAAGTTGATTTTTTTTATATAATGAAACAAAGTGATTGCACAGTACTGCTCTACTGCCCTAAGCAGTTTATTTATGACAAAATGCCCATAAATGCCTTCTAATATCACAGAGTTGTATATAATGATTGCTTTGTGCTTATCGAGTACAAGTATTGACCCTTTCAACTTAAGTGTTACTTTAATAAGCAAGTGAAAATTGCGTAGCATTGTGCCCAGTTCAGACGGGTCATATGATGCAGATGATGCATTTTCAAATGTAAAATGCATCATTTAGCAAAATATTCTGTATTTGATCAACTAATAAAGTCATAAAATCGCACATGGTAAAATAGTCTATATATGAAATACCAAAAATACTGTGAACAAACATGAAAATGGAAACAAGGTAATATAGTTAAGGCTAAACATCTTTGTCTATTACCTTTGTATAGCTAAGTCAATAAGAGGAGCATGCAATCAACATAACATTGCCACAATTTTACATTAAACAACAAAAGCAATCAACTCAAAACAAATGTATGTGCCTTTTGTCACCACAAATTAGAATCATGTAATGTAGGTTTTCCACGTCGTAAATCATATGGCTTTGTGCAATTTTTCCACTGTCAGTAAATTCACTAATGAAATTGTTTTTGTAAAATAATATATCCATAAATGTCATGCCAGAAATTATTGAGATTCTGTTCTACATGCGCTGTTTCTTACATGCCAGATTGTGCTAATTGTACATCATCCTAAAAAAAAAAACTTAAAAAAAAAAAAAAAATCAGAGGTCTTTCATCATAGCATGTACACTTACATCCAGGGACAAAATGTGCTCAATTCCATCACCCTACTTCATATAAGGTATTTGTGCACATATTCTACATTTCTTTTAATATAAGAATATTGTCCATTAATAAATTAGGAATAGTACAAGGACTTCAGGTAAGGAAATAAAGGTGGATGGCATAAGTTAAAATATGTTGCCTGCTTTATGTAAAGCGATCTGAATTCATCTTTCTGAGTTTGGGTGGCAGGTGTCCGTCCATCCTGCCTCCTCCTCCCCCAGCCAGTCGCTGCAGCTTGGGAGGTAAGTCCGCCACTGACTTACTGATGGGCTCTGTGCTGATCTTGGAGGCCTTACCAGCCTGCTTATCATCAGAGACGCCGGGAACAGAGCTGATTCGTTGCAGCTTCATGGGCAGGTCTCCAAAGCTGTAAGTCATCTCTGAGGTGGTGGAGCTCATCCTCAGTAGCTTCTTGGGCAGACCGTCCCGCCCTGTGATTTTCTGGAGCTTGGTGGGCAGCTTGGTGGTGCTGTCATTGTCCTCCAGGGTCTCCAGACAGTCCAGAGAGCTGTTCTTCTCCCCGCTGTTGCACAGGGACGGAGCCATGAGTGGTGAGGAGAGGAGCAGAGCCTCCTCTTGTTCCTTCACGCTGTATGGAGGGGTGGGCACCTCAAATGTGGCGTGGAACTGAGAGTAGTCCACCTTGAAGAAGCCTTCCTCTAAGGAGATTACCGGAAAGAAGCGGTGTCCCCACAGAACCTCGTCCTCGGTGTAAGACGTCCTCGCTTGGCAGGTCATCCCTGTTAAAGAGAAAAAAATATTCACAAAATGACATCAAGTAAATGAATTGCGAGATTTATTTCTATAAATTAACGTCAGGACTTCAGCAGTTATGGCAAATTATGTGTCATCGTCTTGCCACAAACTAACACAGTAGGGACTAATGTTGTGAGATGAAATGTTTCATGACTCCAGTATTAAACAACACAGCCCTGATTTAATTATATGCTTGGAACTGTTCCATATGAATCAACAATACGGTATTCACCAGAATTCATTTTCAGCACTGTAGTACAGACAGCTGCCAAAATAAAGGCTTAATTGATTTTCCGTTTCCGAACGTGATGTTTATGTGCAATTTCCAGCCTAACATGAAAAATAATTAAAAGTTATTTGCTGTGTGTTTTTTATAAGAATGACTAATTATATAATCATAAAAATCCTGATTTATTCCGAAATGACTGTGAGGCAAATGTTCATAAAAAGCCCACAATAAACTGTCATATATTTATATAAATGTATATCAATATAATTTTCATTATATTTAGTTTTGTTTTTTTTCAGTGGATGCTCACCAGAGGTTCCACATTCATGAATATACAAAACAGGTTAAAGTTGATGCATTCACAAGTCAGATAACAAAATTCAATGGATTTGATGGAGGAAAAAGCTTCAGTAAAAAGCACAGGTCCTCTCCATATCACCTCTTATGCTACTTAACAGTTCAGACCGCACCTCGCATTTGGCTAGTCGCTACAAAAGATAGAGGATTAGGATAATCAAATTGCTAGAGAGCCACAGGAGGAATGGCTGCAGGCAAAGGCTTCAGGAGTCTAGCTCACCCTAAGATTTCTTTTGATGGTAGGAGTATTCTTACACAATAACGGGAATTCACTTTAATCCAAAACACAAAACGTTACATGAAGTATCTGTGACATGACATTGTTAAGCTTTAGAAAAGTGTAGCAGTTTTGTGAGAAAAAAAAACAACATTCAATTCTGTCATTCAGAGATTACAAATTAAAACAAAATGTCCTATTTAGCATGTTCTGGGTTTGTGTATGTGTACCCTTCACTACGCTCTGCCAATTCGGCACAGGATAGCAGATTATGATACACTTGGAATAAATTTCCCCTCACAAGGGACTCTGAATTAAATCCCTGTTTGAAAATTCCCCTCACGTCCTCAGAAACAAATTAATGCAATTAGCAAAATCATGAGGTTTGAATTAATGATCAGCATTTTTTTTTTCACACAAAGTTATTGGATGCTTATTAGTGATTACTCATCACAATTATTCAGCAGCTGCTATCATAACTGCCTGTGCATTATATCACACTACACTTCATACAAAGCTCTATCTATCTTGGCATAGTTAACATTCTGCTGAGAAATCTATTTAATTTCCTACCGTGAGTGAGATCTATAATTGAGTTTACATATAAAACAAACACACTAAATCACTTATATCAGTCCAAAAAGCTCTCCTCAACATAGAGGAATGACTGCGAGCACTCGTGTTAAGGCTTGTTAAAATCCATTAGGAAATCAGCGGCTGCAGTCGGTTATTATCACATGTTTTAATTGCCAGCTTAATATTGTTCTAGCAGCGACAGTTGGGTCCAAACTAAGATGAAGCGCTCATTCAGAGCGAGACACCGCTGCTGATTGCAAGGATGTCATCATCAAAAACTAGAGGCATCTGTGATTCCGCCTGATTCCCAAGGTCATAAAATAATTCACTGATAACAGCTCTGTACACAATCGCAGATGTGCAAGAGACTGAACATCGAGTGCGTTTGGGGTATTCAGAGTATTAATTCTGCACTATTGCTTCCGAGTCCCGAAGCCTATAGGCATATGGAAGTGTGCTGCAGTGAATAAAATGGGCAAAGCTAATGAGAACTTTAGGGCCAAAGCGATTGAGAGTTAAGTGTGAATGGAAATCTCATTGCACTGTGAGCCTGTAAAACTGCCTTCAGCCAAAACGTCACCATGCGATCATCAACAGGCTTACTGTACGTGCCCTGAAACTGAGAGAACTGTAGTGTGAAATGCTTTCTGTTTAGGTTCCTTTATAACAACTACTTAATCATCACCAGAAGTGTTATTGAATAGTGCAGTCAATGCTGCAGTGCTAACTTGACTTCCATACTGTATATACAGTACAAGACTAAAACGTCAATAGCAACATTACTGGTGCACAATAAAAAAAAAAAAGAAAAAGGTTGGAACAACTGAAATGAAATTGTGCCTGAGGGGAAGGGTTGCTACAGTAATACACAAGACCCAAATAGATTCATCTTACATCTATTAATAATGCTCTATTGTTCCTGCAGATGGTGTAGGAGTTACTGTAAGACTTTGGTCTCTGGAAACCCATGAAACCCTGCAGTCCTGGGGCTGAATCCCTCTATTTAACCTGTTTCCCCTCCTCTAGAGCCACTCAGCCTACAAAAAAAACCTCAGAAACCTCATTGATGTGGGTTGCCTAATCAACTGTACCCCTCCTCAAAACCTAACAATGGTGCTAGACTTAATCATGGTCATTAATATACATTTAATTTCCATACATTATTCAAGGATTGATGCCTGATCCATTGCATAATTATAGACACGGCTGCATCGCATATGTACAATTGTGTTGCTAAAGACCAGCTGTTCTGCAACACCCACATTCACATGGCACACAGAATAACAGGCACTGTGGTGGTGATGAACTGCGTGGCTCCCCGTTCAACGAGGCCACCACACAGTTAAATTTGTGATGGAAATTTACACGTGTTTTATGTAGAAGAATATGTTAGACGGATGCCTCACCTCCAAACGGTTAAACATCTAGAAATAGCACGCTTATAAAAAACAAATGAAATGATTATACTTTCTACCGTTGGTGTGTATTATTCCTAAAAATAGGGATTCAGACAAATGAGAAAACCCACATTGGTGTGTATTTCGTATTACTGGTAAAGCCTTATGTAACTCTAAAATACATGCCTGCCTGAGACTCAGTGTTTCTATGGAAACAAAACTGTAGGAATGTGTGTATGCGACAGCCATAAGCCTTTTCACTGCTGAGTTTGTTCAAAAGTAACAGTGACAACACAAAACAAAAGTCGTGTCTCTCTCTCTCTCTCTCTTTATAAAAATTGATTTTCCACACAAGGCAGGGTCAAATCATCTATATGGCTCCAGAGCCAGACCAAAATGGTTTTACTGTCAGTGAAAAGTGACATTTTACAACAAAAAACCCCCTGCTCATAGTGGTGGAATCAGTAAATCATATATTTTGCGGACTTCTCATCAGTGAAAGCCAGAGCTCATATTACAAATGTCATCTTTAATATAGCACAGTGCAATTTTCTCTTCTTATATCATCTATCACTCTTACAGTATATTGCACAGTTTTTTACTTCATCGTCATGGCGCCCGCATTCAGTATCATACGAGCATTGTGTCATAAATGTACACACACACACAGCAGGGAGAAACACAAACATAATCCTCGACTATCTTTGCTGCTGTGTGCTGATGGGAACATGCAGCTGTAGGACATCACGCCACTGAGACAGAAACACCTCTGATGTGAGGTGTACAGTGTTGTTGCAGGCAGCAAAACATGTTGGTAACATCAGTTAACACATGTCAAAAAGAGAAACCAAACAAGATCATACACGCAACTTCAGATTATTTGTTGTACGGACTTTTTACACACTACACTACAGGGCTATGTTTTTATTTTCTATATAAGACTGTTTTTCTGTTATTTGATCGGATGAGAGTATACAGTAGAAAGACAGGAAACACAGCGTGAGAGAGGGAAGTGGAAGGGAATCAGGTACATGCACAACCTGAAATTATACATTACAGTAAGACTACACTGTATATTGCTGCTATTTTGTGAATATCACGCATCAACAAAATGTCAATTTTTAATGAAAATAGGATGTTTCCTGTCTGTTTTTCAGGCTCTTTAAAGCTTTATGAAAATGCATTTCTGAGTTAAATCCAATGGCCATGTTAGCCTTACACAAAGGAAATTATTTTTAACCCATTTGGGGACATTTAATCCTTCTGTTTATCTGAGAACTTGCAAATCCAAATTTGGAGATCCCAGGTTTTCACTGGACTAATAACAATATTGGTCTTCATCCATGATTAACACATACTCTAAGTTCTATCTAATATGACAATTACATATTTAAAAATATATACCAGAATAAGAGCTGAAAGTATTACTCAATTAATTGACAGTTAATTAACATAAAATGAATCTGCAACAATATTGATAGTTGATTAATTGTTAAATTAGTTTTTAAGCAAAAATGCTAAACACCTGCCTGTCCCAGCTTCTCAAATGTGAAGATTAGCTGCTTTTCTTTTTCGTATATGACAGTAAATTAAAGACTTTTGGGTTTTCGACTGTTGGTTGCAGAAGAAAAGCTATTTAAATACGTCCCGTTGGGCTCTGGAATATTGTGGTAGGCATTTTTCTTTATTCTTTGATGTTTCATTGACTAAAGAAAGTTTAGTCAATGAAATTTAATCAAGAAAGAGATTCAGATTAATCAACAAAATAATTGTTAGCTTGAGCCTTCATCAGGAGGATCAGCACAATGAAAGCAAATAAACACATGAGCAGAATCATTCATTCTTCAACTCATAAACAATTAAGAAAAAAAATCCAGATGAGTTGCAGAGAAAACCAGGAGGGAAAAACATCATTGGAATCTGTGAAGGAGCAAATCCTCATTCAGCCCATTAGGAGAGAAATGTGTAACTCTGTGGATCCATTACACTTCTAATTTCAGTAAATGGCTATCTGTTCCCCTCTGTGACTCAGTATAAGCCAAAACCAATAAATTTCAAATTCTCACTGGAGTGCCCCTTCTCAATAAAGTGCAGCACAATGAGAGATTCTTTAACACCCCTGTTATTGTGTTGCTGGGATCTGTTGAACAAATCACTACTGCTCTAGTTGTTCTAACAATATGTTTGATGGTCAAATTAGCAAATAAACCACAAGGGCACTGTAATGTGGTTATATACTGACTTACCACTTACTCCATTACAGGTAAAAAGAAAGTTACGTTAATAAATTATTTTTTATTTAACAATGAATCAAATGACTATGTGAAATGTGAAAGGTGTCCCTCATGGTGACAAACACACAGAGAATTATCATCTTACTCTGCAGTTTCTCTCAGCTCTGCAGAATGCTTTAGTGTCTTTTAGCCCACTGATTTGGTTTTATAGCCCGCAACTTTAGTTCACTCTGACTGTTCTCATCAATAGTGAAAAAGCTCTGATTAACTCACCTGCACACTACCTTCCCAGCACCTAACTTCAGAGAGACAAAGTTAGCAACTAGCTGGTGCACATAGTAGAACATTTAGCAGCTAAAGAGTCAGATATTTCCCATAGGAGTTAGTGGAGACCAAAAATAGAGCTACTGACTCCCATTCAAAAAGCATCAACTTCTCTCCAGAAATACTAAGTCAATCATTTTTTTCAACAAGTCATTATCGCCTCAGTTGCTAAATTCAGGCCTCTAATAAGTGTGCTAGTGGTCAGTTTTTTGACCAAAATTATTGCTCTGTTAATAAGATGTGAAGCACCCCAATAGCCAAATAGTTACTGTGCATGCCACGCAACTGCAACGTCCCTGGTTTGATTCCAGAAAGGGACCTTTGTTGCATGTCATACCTCTCCTGTCTGCCTCTTCATTGCCTGCTATCTAATAAAGGCATAGATGCAAAAAAAAAAAAAAAGATTTGAAGACTTATAATAGCTTTGATATCTGTTGTGTGGGTGTTGATTGACAACTGTGATTTGACAGTTGGCTCACCTGCTGCTCTCCCTGGCTCTGGGACTCACACTGAATCAGACTATTGTCACACTATGTCAGTAAGTTTTATGTTACTTGATTATGATACCTGCCCTGTTAACACAATTTAGCTTAAATAGCTAATGTTAACCCAAGTGTGCACCGCTTGGTATTCCCAGTAAGTTAATGTTTGCTTCAGTCCAAGGTAGTGGGACGTGTTTCCATAGCGTGCAAGGCAACAACCCCCACGGACAATATGGTGCCAATTGTACACTGCATCTGCGTCACACCTCACTACATCCATCTTTATATACAGTCTATGCCTTCAAGTCCAAAGCCCAGGCTTCAGCATACTCTACACTTCGTTTGCAATGTTACCTCTACTTCCTCCTTGTGGTGACATCAGATCATTTGCACATACCCACAAATGGCGGTCCGTCACTAGCCTTTGTTGCAAAGGTTGTTCCACGGGCTGTTTGATTTGTCCACTCAAATATTCTAATCGAATTTGAGCTCAAACATGTACAGATGTATTTGAGAAGTTTCCATTTCAAGTAAAAAATAAGAAAATGCCACTGGAAGTCTGCCGAGACGCAGCTCTCAGAAGCTGGCCAATCAGAACAGAGTGGGCTCACTGGGAGTGGGGAGCTAAAAACGGCCTGTTTCAGACTGACGCTGAACTGAGGGGCTGCATAAAGGACCAGTATAAGATAAATAAGGAGTTTTTTGAACTGTACATCATGCAAACATATTCCAGTAGAACACCAGAATATAAATATAGACCTGGAAATGTGCACGATACGCCCCCCTTTAAACAAGAAAACTGTTCTATCATATTGTCTCTTCAATTTTGGAGTTTTTTAATGCTTTCAGATCAATTTAGATCCCCTATAATCAAGGATTAAGATTTGTCATTTCACCTGAATATAAATTTATTTTCTATCATATTGATTTTCAGATTACTCTTGTCATTGTATACAAATGAATGAAATCTAAGAGTGAACACATTCTTAATAAATAACTTAATAAATCACAACACCCGAGCAAAAATGTAAAATATACTAAGCATCCTGTATATCAACAAGCAACCTAAATGCAGTATGAAAATAGAAAGGATGTGTAAAGACAACTCAGTTCGTAAATAAAATATGATCCAACCCGTGTGCAAATAATGTCACCACTCAACTACTAAGAGCTCCTTCTGCTGATTTCCATCATTTTTTCCCCCATAAAAACTATGCTTATGCAGAGTGTGGTATATATATGATTTGACTGGCCAATGTACTGTACAATTCATCTTAATCCCACACAAAACTTTCTAAGTGTGAAATCCCTTCAGAAGTCCCTCGTTGCTGAAGTTCACCAGGCACTTTACTGCTCTCATATGCAATATCCATGTGACAGCATGAACGGCATTAGAATAATCCTCTGCTGAATCCACAAATTCAAGACGGATGTAAAAAAAAAAAAAAAAAAAATGCATCTCTTTAAAGGTAAATTTCAGAGGGGAAAGAACATGGGAATCACAGAATAAATATTTTCTGCATCCATGTGTGCAGATGTTTTAGCTACATGCTGATTTTTTTTTTTGTCATCTCAGCAACACTCATGTTTTTAAATGAACTCTCCAGACATAATCCAAATATGAAAATCAAATGCAACTTTAAAAAAAAATGAACTGGATTTTGGAAATGACTTTACAGCACTGAGATGGAACGTCTGTCTGGAGATTACAGGCACTCTGTTTGTACTGTACTGTATGTGTTATATGAGTACAGGATCCCAGCTGATTCCATTATGGACTGCTAAAAAGCAAAGAGGCAGGAAGTTGTGTCAACAATACACTTTGAAATTTAGATGCCCAAAAGCCATCTCAGTTCGAGGCTCTAAATAAATGCACTTTTCCGTGATAACACAGAGTTGGGTGCTTCTGTGGTTTAACAAAGTGAAGCAGAAGCAGAGTCGGCAGAGTGACAGCTAAGATAAAATGGGTTCTTTGGTGGCTGGAATAGAAAAGCACTGTAAACTCGGAGGCAGCCTGCCAGTGTTTCTTGATAGTAGTTGAAAAAAATCTAAGTGGTATTCACAGACTCGGCCGTCCAAAAGAAGCTTATCCAGGTTGTAGAAGCCAGAGGATCATATCCGTTTGGTGCCTGGCTCAGTCAGATTCTCGACTGCAGATCTGCGCTTGACAAACTGAGGACAGAGTGAGTCAAAAGGCAGACCTGAGAGCCGACATCTATTTATTGCTGCTCTGTCAAACCTTCTAGGCAGAGTCTCAATCAAAATTTTTATGGAAAGGAAAAAAAAAAAGGAATCAGCACTATTATATGATTCAAAAACCTACAGGCACCAAGCAAATGACAGTCAAAATTGACGGCTGTGTGAAAATGAAGGTTTATTCAAATGACTTCTTGAGATGAACTCTCTCAATGTGAATCACTGATAAAAAGAAGTTTGGCGTCTGAGCAGTCTACCCAACCTCCTATTTAGTGACAAAATCACAAATAACCTCTCTATACCCCTCTCTCTCTCTCTCTCTCTCTCTCTCTCTCTCTCCTTGTCTCTCTCTGTCTGGCTCTCTCTTTCACTCAAATGGACACACACGCATACACACAAACTCACTCCTCACCAGTGCAGTGCTGTCAGCAAAGTCCCCTGACGGTCTATCAGGGCTGTGGAAACAGCTCAAGTGTTATGTATGAGAAAAAATGCTAGCAGAAACAAGCATGAGAATCTGGATGGTGAATACACAGAGCGCCGCCACACATCGCCATCCAAGATTCATCCTTTTCATTCAAGCGCTGCTACCATTGTCGGGATCTCGCTGTGGCCAAGGCTGTCCGCAAAATGCCTTTGTTGCATCGCTGGATCCCGAGGTACAACAATTAATTCGATACAATTATCCCATTCCTCATTTTGCCAAACACATAGCAGAATTCCCCTTTGACTTATTTTAGGATCTGTGTTACAAAATATTAAGCTGTTGTGCTGAATAAGATTATAAAAGCTGAATGGAAAGCTAAAGAAGAGGAGAATATAAGGATGCTGTTTTTTTCTGAGTTTACTGAAGAGAGGAAACTTCAATTCACGTAGGTCTGAAAGATACAGTTATGAGTAGTTTCACAACTGACTGGTTATTCTTTTCATTGAAACATAGCAAAAGTTAAATCAAATCGTACCCATAATAGGACTATAAAAAATCACATTTTGATACAGATACTGCTACTGTGGCCACAAGTCCCGTCTCATCATCTGTTTCTATGGTGACCACCATCAAGTGGTAAAATGTAGCAAAATCCAGAAGCATTCAGTGACCTGTTTTTCACAGTTTGACTTTTCAAAGATGGAAATAAGTCCTTCCCTCCATTTAATAATGTTTGTGTGTGCGATCTATTTGCAAAGGTGGCTTCCAGTTGTTTGCAGCTCTGAGGTTTATTCCACCCATAGAGCAGCGGCTGAGCAATGAGAACAAGGAGGAAGCTGATGGAGGGAAAAGGCAGGGGAAGTGCACTGCTGTGGGGGAGGGGGCGGCCTGGATGCTGAGTGTGGAGGCTGTTGGAACGGGAAGGAAGGGAAGGGAATAGGAGCAGGGGCTGCCAACCATCTTCACACAAGGTGGGGTGTCAGGCAGGCTAGAGGAACATATGGCTGCAGGCCATTAACGCAGCCAGGAGAGTGCATATTACCAAGTGAAGGCAATTCTGAATACTGCTGTAAAGGGATCCTGTTGAGCATAACAGCAATCGATGGATTTGCTTTAGGCCAAACAACCACGATTGGTCATATAGAAAAATATCACACTGGGGCTGTGTCCAAACCAACAGGGGACATGAATGATTTTCTCCTCATTATATATTGAGTACAGAGATGATCAGAAAACCATTTTAAAACAGACTGACTGGGCAAAGCTGGAATCTCATATTGATCTTGGCTATTAAATCTACTAAAGTCATGAAGAGGAGTTAGAAGGAGGGGAAAAAAGGGGATTTTTTTTTTCAGCCTTAAGAGATCTCGAACCTGAATGGCACTAAACACTCGCAGTTGAGAAAGCGTCCATGTTGTTTTTCAAGTTTGTCACTTGAGCTAGAGAGC
The DNA here is from genome assembly GCF_914725855.1 of Thunnus albacares. Taxonomy (NCBI): domain Eukaryota; kingdom Metazoa; phylum Chordata; class Actinopteri; order Scombriformes; family Scombridae; genus Thunnus; species Thunnus albacares. The sequence continues at coordinate 17,291,896 of NC_058116.1, forward strand.
AGATTATTCCGGTAAACTCGAGCATGTCTGAGTGACAAAAATAGAAAGAGACATCCCAGAGGAAGGCCTTGCAAGAAGACAAGCCTTAAGAACAACATGTTCATGTGGCTCTGTGTTTAGGCTGCAGGATTGATTCACCTGCACTTCAGGGACAGTCACAGAACCACCAATCAATGCTGATACTGACCAACACTGCAAGTGCAGCTCAACCTTCCTCACAACGATAACCTCTCAAACAAGTTAAGCCGCCAATATTACCTCAGTTACGACCATGTAACACTTTGTCCTGAGTGTCCATCCTTCATAATGACAGGGGTTAATATTCAAGTCTCCAGCTTGTGTTTTTAATTACCAAAATAAAGTGTCCTTCTCAAAACACGGCATGCACATCTTCCGAGACAACAGAGATCTAGTCAGTTATTTATAACTCTTTGTAGCGTGACAAGAAGACCGAGGCATTGTTGGTGAATGCATCCCGGGTGCGTTCGTCACACAACAAGTTCATCCCAGGTCTGCTGCCACACCTCCTCTACCAGTGATTTATTACCATCCAACAGGGACTTGACAAATCCCTAAAGACACAATTACCGTGCTCCCCCTTGGGGAGCCAGCACAGTTCATCTAAAAGGGATAATGAATCCAGGATGTCATAGCTGGTTCGCTGCTGTGCCCATTATGTGGAGTTCATTCCCAGTGTAATTATTGTATGTACAGTAGACATAGGAGGTACATTTTCACAGATAACCAGAATACATTTGTTTATCTAAAATTAGTGATGTTATTCAGTACAAAGTGGCTTTGTGCAAAGCATAATGAGTAGTTGTACAGTAGATGCTGTACAGGGGGTGGACAACCTTGCAAAAAAAGTGTATAAAGTTTAGTTAACATTTAGGCTGTGTGAGTTGTCGACTCGGGTCTATGGCTTTTTGTTGCTCTATTGAACTGAATTATATTATTAATATTTTGCACAACCCTACGTATACGTAGTAAAGATACAATGTAGCAGTACAACACCAAAAACTAGCCTCAAAAGTTGAACCATTGCTTCTCTGACAGTGTCTGAATTGGACATTATAAGTTTCACAAGAGTAGTGGGATTATTCTAATGGATTATATTATATTAAACTATATTGTTGTTCATGATACTGCACTTGTACAGTATGTACAGCTGTAGACTGTAAAGTATCATATCAGCAAGGCCCTGAAATAATTTCAAATCCGATCATGCTGCTTTTACTTTCACAGAAAGAAATATAATCCTAAAACATGTAGCTCCTTCTGAATTTTGATGAACACAAGCAATATTATGTTAAAGTAATAACATACTGTCTGTACTGATTAGAAGATTAATAGAAGTGTGTCATTATATCATTGTATTCTGACCCAGACTTCTACACCTCTTCATGACACTGCAAACGTTATCGATATTTTATGTGCTGAAATATTCAAGGCAGGAAGTTGGGAAATAATAAAGTCAAATGAACCAAAAGCATGAAATACATTTTAACAAGAGCTGTGAGCTATCAAACACGTGGCTACACAGGCGGAGCTCAGCGGGGACAAGACACTGCTCTCCTGAGTTCTCACCCTGAGCACATTAGATTTAATTGGAAAGTCCCGCTCTCATCTGATCCGCAGTTTCAACTTCCCCACTGAACCCTCTTTAACCCTTTGACCCTCGGGGCTGCGGCACGGAGCTCAACAAGCAATCTCAATGTAATGACTCACAATGAATTATGTTCAGTTTTCTCCAGACTTTCGCAGCCGGCTCATATCCGGAGTTCACTTGCGCCAGCTTTTACCTAAGTTCTAAAGCTCCTGACGTCAGACGACCCCAGACATCCGAGTCTACGGCCTCTTACTCATATGATAGAAACTATTAGGCCTCCAGCGCAACAGAAAGCTCTCCATTTTCATTTCAATTACTGCTGCTGATGATAAAACACAGATCAGGCCATGACATTGGCTGCTCTGCTAATCAGTGGCAATAGATGTTTCCAATTAATTATGCTGGCTGTCTTTAATACTAGACAAAGTCTGCCACAGAGCAGTTATTACGCATTTATGTGTATTATTTGCACAACAACGATAACTTAATTGAAGCTATGATGACAGTGTTATATAACGTTTCTTTTTTTCCATTGCACGTGTCAGGTAATTACTTTTTTATTCACCTAAACTTAGTAGCAGAGATCCCTTTAATGTCTTTATTATTAAGAATGTCATATATTTCATAAATCTTAAAGATCCATCTGTATATGTAAATTCAAATCATAATATTTTCTGCTTCTTCTCCTTAAACTTTAATACTACACAGGCGCAAACGCAAAGCTCATTAAAAACTTTCAAATACTGAGCATACAGGTAGAGTTGGCAGTTTATTACTCAAAGCTGTACTCTCCACTCACATATGGCATTTATGCACACAAAAACACATGAATAAACATTACCAGTTGATCCTGTCTATATGCAACCAACCCTTGCCACCCACGCTCATTTTAAAATGAGCAGATAGCTGGGATATTCTATCTTTTCATTCTATAGCGGTGAATCATAGGAAAGCCTTGTGGCAGTATGAAATAGAGGGGGCTGACAGAGATCTTTGAAAACAATTAAAATCAACGAATGACTTTATCGGAGGAAAAAAAAAGTGCTTCTGATCTTTTTTTTGCCATCATTTGCCTCATAAGTGAGATAAAATGTGACGCGGAGTTTCATACACAACACATATTCAGTGGAAAATTATTCACCAACATGGAGATTATTAGTTAGTTCAGAAAGCAGTGTTTGCTGTGTCACCAGAACAGTCAAAGTCGATCTGAAACCTCACTGAGCAAATAAAAGAGTCCAAATGAATCCTATGACAGCTGAGTTTATCATGCTGTTATATACCTCTGGCAGTTTTTTCTAAATATGACATATTTACAACATTTTATGAATTTCACCACACATCCTACCAAGTGTAATGATCACCCTCACACGCATTTGCATGAAAGTCACATCGCTCGAGAAAAAGAAAAAAGGTTTATGCTGATGATACAGATTATGCTCATGAATCATTGCTTTTCATGGCTGATGAGTGAATTTAAAAACACTTTGCAGAGCTTGTGAAGATCTTAACTCTGTGTTTTGCCGCCGTGTTAGACCCCAAACAGAATTATATACAGAATTTCAGGGATAGACTAATGTGCTGACAGACCTGTTTCTGTTCTCCCATGAAAATGGTTTCCCCTTGAAATAAATCATCAGCTTGTTTATCTCTCTCAGTTATCATTTCTAATCTGAAAACTGCATGGTTTAAAATACATTTTCAGCATACAGGAGCTGCAGCATTCAGACGGGAGTGTTGTGGTGGAACTGCATCCTGTGCAAATTCAACACTGAAAATCATGGGATGAATTTAGTTGCAATATGCTTATTAGTTTCATGGTTGGAGGAACCTAAACGTCTGTTACTGGCAGCTACAGTTGTTTTTTTGAGTTCTCGAGCATCAGCTCCACTAATGAACAGATTGCCTCTGGCTTGGTATTTAAGCCTTTGTGGCGTCGAACAGCATTACTGGTGTTAATGGGACACCTATCTAAAGTTCTGATGTATTTTAAGATGGCGTGTAGTTGTTCTGATTCAGCTAATGAGTCGAAGTCATCGTCAGCTCTGTCGTGGAACAACGTGGAACAATGTTCCTGCAATGTTATTATTTCATTTGCTTTGAATAATTTGCACATGTGTGATGAACTTAATGTGACATTATATATGTAGAATGATCACATTTAGTCAGGTTGAAGTTGGGTGGCACTATGCTGGGAATTACGTGATGTCAAACTCTATGGACCAGTAAGAATGATAACAGGGCGAGTTGTCCCGCCCTAACAGGTGCAACAAAGCTAACAGGAGAGGAAGGGAGATGTCAGTCAAGCCCAGTTTATACAGACCACAAAGAAGTGGTCAATTCAGACAACATAAATGAAAACACCTGTGTGGGTGGACTATAAATGTGTAAGGGCTTTTAAAGGGCAATAATATTGGCTGATATTGGCTTGTAACAGATTGATCCTGTCTCATAAAAATGTTTTTATGTGCTGCCTGGCAACGGTTTGTCTAGGGTAGGAAATACTACATTTATGCACTTCATGGTGCTCATAAGGAGGCGGTCAAGGTGGATGGTGGTCAAACAAAGCACAGGACTTTTATACCATAGACCGGGTTTCTCATCCTTAGTCCCGCATCTGTTTAGGCAACAAAAGCACTTCTGTTAAGGTTAGGAAAAGATTTTCAGCCAATGTTAACAAAGTAAACATGTCATGTCTCGCTTTCTGAGTCACTTTTGACTTTTTCGATATCAAACCAAGACCACAACCCTTCACTAACCTTAAACAAGTGCTCTTGACATAAACATAAAAAGTTTAATAGTGCTTTAATTGCTAATTGCTAAAATGGATGTTGTATTGCAAGAGCAAATGTTGTGGAGTAAACAAATGAAATATGTTGTCAGTGAACATTTTGCTGATACATTCAACATTTTGCAACTTGACTTTGATTAAATACGTTTCCACATTATGTTGACAGAAAACATTACATTTCTTAGAAAATGTTTGCTGTTGCAAATTAGTAGTATATGAACATCATTTCTAGGGATTCTACACCGTAGCCCTGAGGTGCAAAACACAATAACAAAACAGAAAACACAACAACCTTTCAGAAAATGTTCGGAGCCAGCATACATATATGCATAGTATATAATAACTCAAACAAACAGGGGATAACAGATCTGTGATCCGTTTTTCCAGCATATCACAACTAAAATCTAATAGGTGCATATTTTTATCACAGGTCAAGTCAATTTTATTTATATAACTAAAAATCACAAATTTGCCTCAATGGGCTTTACAGTCTATATAGCGTACAGCTCTTTCTATCCTTAGACTCCAACTCCATCATAACAAAGTTTTAGCTTATTTGTATTTATTATTTATTAGCACATTACACAAACATCTGCAGTTATTATTGTTATTCCCCCAAGCTATATTCATTCAAGTTTTATTTAGACTCGCACATATATTGAGGTAGAGACCTCATTTACAATAGAACAACACAAACAACACTTCCAAGCGCCAAGAAACACAGATAAGATACTTATCGGTAAAAAAAAACCCAACAAATTAGTAAAACTACTAACATATAGAACTTAAGGAATAAATAAAGCAATTTACAGCAAATGAGTCAGCTAAAAACAAGAGCATATTAAATTCCTCTTTAGTTTTCCAAGCAGCTGTCAGGCCTGCAGACAGTGCACAAATAATGTAGAACTACTGTAACTCCGCTTGGTGTTATTATGCTGAGAATCGCATCAACAAAGTAAGAAAGGGATGAAGTGCTCACACACAGAGCCAGACGTGCATATTTTCTCCGTAGCCAGTGACACTGTCGTCACTTTAAAGCTACTTATTGGGGAGTGATGTGGTTTTGTGTTATTTACTGATTGTTACTGCGTCCGACATTATCTCTGTTAGTGCTGTTAACCAAAACTTATTATACTGTAGGAGGCGTCTTCTTTTTTTTTTTTTCTACAGCGAGCCTGTTTTTCAGGGCAAGCTGTCAGACAGCATGTACAGTGTATTAATTGCAACGTGATGTAAATCCAATTTATCCTCAGCAGCACATCGACATCTTCAAACAAACATCTTCCTGCAGCCGTGTTAGAAATCCAACTCGGTACCACAACTGGCATTACTCCAGAGGAAAATATGCTGCTACCAGACATCCTGCATGTCTCATTTGGAGTGTGCATCCAACTGAAGTGGTGATCAAAATACCTTGGGCTCCTATTCAAAAGGAATGAGGAATAGTTCATGCCTTTTTATGCATTTTAGAGGTTGTCAGAGGTTACAGCAAAATGGAACAATTCTGGGCTCCTTCATGGTCTTTGCTTTTCTATTCTTGTGTGCAAAGACAACTTCAGTCCGAAATATTTTTTTGTGTGATCTAGAGGAACAAAAGGTTACTACACTATGTCAAAAGGGTACAGTGTTGTGTCTCTTATTATCTAGTAGGAGAACCAAAGAGCCAGAGATTGTGCAGCTTTAATCTGCAGTGGAGACTATTTTAACTTGTGTTCCAGACTCTGGTTTTTCTTCACATTAAAAACAACAAAAATACAGATGTGAGGAGTTGAGCAGCTTCTTCACAAGTAAACACCAAGCCTCATACATATTTCATTTTATTCTTTCTCTTCTGTATCACCTGTTCTTGCAAGCGCTTCATGGTACAGTAACGTCTCTGTGTGCTTTTCATATTTCACAGGAGATCCTCCTTAATACCAGGTGATGTTGTCAGCGACGCAGTTTCATTTCATGTTCGGCATCGCATGTTTGCATGGTTTATTACTGAAATTGTGTTATGATTCCTATACCATAGGAATAAAAACCTAAGTTTAGGTGCAGTGCTGCAATCCTGAATACTCAAGGAGAGGTTGCCATGGAAACAGAGTTACATTGGCCAGAAATGAAAGCGTCTGAGGATTTAGACTTTCACTGTACATCAATTTTTAACCATAGATTGTTTCTACATCAGCCTTTCCACTAACTTCACACAACCACAACTGCTCCTTCATGCAGATATTTCTGTGTAAGTAAGAACATGAGCATTACGATCCCAAACCAGTTTAATTAAAACTGAGATGGTGACTGTTATGAACGAGGACGATATGATGACACATGCCTCTGGGACAGTCACTGTAATACTATAAATACCTACTAATACAACAGTGGTAATTAAATCACATCACTACGCTGAATATTTTCATACTTTACAATCAATGGAACTAATGCAAACAGCAACGGGCAAGTTCAAGTTAATTAACTGTGCAGAAGATCATTTTTACACCATATATCATGGTTTACATCTGTGTTAATAAATAATTAACTGAAACAAAAAACACATTAAAAAAAATACTGCAATTGAGAGAAATTAGCTATTAAATCAAATGTAACCAACACTGTATCCAAACTGTGCAGATACTTGGCCTACATACCGTAGTACATTAACATCTTTTAAAGATGTGTATCACTGTTGTGAATATGTCAAGTCTCATCAAAACAACGTGACGTACAGTAAATGCTGCACGTCAGATCCATCTCAGCCACAAAGAGACTTTAATAAAACTGCATCAAATTACTATCAAAACTGCCTGTTTGCTAATTGCCGTTTGCAGTGTCAGCCACCCTGTCACATCTCCACATGCTGTTTTCTCTCTGAACCAACCTACAACTGCTCCTCTGCTCACTCTATAACTCTGAGAGAGCCCCCCACCACCACCACCACCACCACCCCCACACACACACACACTACACCAGCTGTGTCAAATAAACGGTTGAATTTAAAATGACCACAGTGGAGAATTTTACTCGGGGCATTACTCATCTTGTGGAAATGGAATTCCCTAATTCCAAAGGGACCTTAGAAAGGAAATTATTATCCCCTCTAAGGACAGCAGCCACAAGGTAAACTCTGTATGGGCACAAAGATGGAGGAATGGAATTTGTTTCAGATGAGTAAAAGAAAATGTATATAGCCTCACTGCTGCCCCGCTGGAGTTTGACAGTGTTCAGCGCTCATACACACCTTGAAACTCAGCTCTACTTCCCCAAACCAAGAGATGTTAAAATACATGGATTTAAAAAATTGTTTCACTTAATGCCTGCAACACAAAATCAATCATTTATGATGTATAAATGCTAACCACTACTATTATAAGCGACTCTGTATGTTTGCCACAGAGCAGAAAATCAATAACATGCAATCAAGAGGTCAATAACGAGCCCATTCAGATGTCAGCTATTAACACCTTTGAAAGAGCTCAATATTATTCATAAGACTCTTTATAGAAAAAGATATCGCAGCACCTTGAAAGACAATACAATATACTCAGCTACTGTACTATGTAGCCTTCAGCCATAACTGCAGTAAAACAAGCTACAGGCCAATAAAAATGAATGTTTGTGTTTACTCACCTGTGGTCTCTACTATTCCTTCTAGTATCACCACAATTTCAAACTGCTCTGTTTGCATGGACCTCTGGGAGAGGTCGTAGAAGGGGCTTTTGGTGTCAATCACATGGCAGATCGTGAGTGGTGAGACGAGAAAGAGCTGGTCTGCCCCGGTGCTGAAACCTACGTCCAACTCCAATTGATCCAGCGGAAGAAACTCACCTTCGGGCGTCTGCCGAGACTGAGGAAGCGTGCAGAAACAGAGACAGAGACAGAGATGTTTAGTGGGGGTAAGGAAGGGGTAAGACAGACTTATCCAAAGCTATCAAGAGTCTTTGTCAAAGCGTGTCTCATCAATCTAAGCAACCAGTCAAAAAAATGACTATAATTTTCTGTAATTATTTCTTAAGAGACATCTGTACTGCAAGGATATCCATCTCAGCATGTGATCTGATGTACCACTGAGTCTTAAAATGTGTCTTTCTTGAAACAACTTAATCAAATCAGTTGATGCATCTTTTGAATCAAGTGTAATTTTCTTGATGTCATATACTCACCTGCTATGTCAAAACACAGCCATAAGAAACAAGTGGAGTACCCACTTGTCTTGATTTAAAAACTATTTTCTGGATATTCCCGCAGTGTGTCTGCTAAAATCTGCTGAGTTCATACTTACCTTAAACATTCTGGGAACCTAGATGTTATATCCTACATTATCACTGTATTTCTATGTGTATAATCAAGATGATTGATACGTTTTGTAAAGCATTGCTAACTGGTTTTTAGGGGTTTGAACCAGGAGGTGGACAGCAGGGAAATCCATAAATGAGTTTCTCCTATAATAAAGGACAGCAGCACATTTACACCAAGTTGTAACACACTGCTGCTTTGTCATTCAAAAGTTCAGACAGCTTTCTTTAAAAATTAGCATTTGAACAAATTGTTCCTCTCAAGGTTTGAGTAGAGACATTTTGTTATGATGAAGGTCTCTTGGCAAACTTGGTGGATTCTTTCTCCTCTGCCAGTTATGCAATATGTTATTGGTGACAAAAAAAGATACAAGATCTTCTGTGAAATTGCTTTGGAGCTAATGATCTTTTAGTGTTTCCACTATTTGTATTATTTTCAGCCATTTTTTGGACATGAGAGTGATCTTTTATCCATTAAATGCAGAAGATTGGTGCACAGTTAGAAGTAGCCCTTTTGGTGCCAGTTTCCTTTTATACTATTATAAAAGTACCATCACTTACTTTCAGCAATTTGCAGCGGATCTGTGCAGAGACCATATGGCTGTTACGCAGGTTGCCGACCCTGAACATGAGAGTTAGTTTCCCATCTCGCATAGAAATCGCCGCATGTTCACTGAACATCAGTGTCTCGGCCCTTTTTTTAGGCTGAGACATCTTGATAAACATGCAGCCGATCAAAAAGGCATCGACGATCGATCCGAGGATCGACTGGAAAAGAAAGAGAATGATCCCCTCGGGGCATTTGTCTGTGATATATCTATAACCATATCCTATAGTGGCCTCGGTCTCTATGAAGAAGAGGAAGGCTGAGGGAAAGTTGTAGACATTGGCCACACATGGAGTGTACTTGTCATTGTGCGCTTTGTTGAGGTCTCCTCTGATGTAAGCGATGAACCACCACATAGAGGCCATGAAAAGCCAAGCGACTGTGTAGGTGAGGATGAAAATAAATAGATTCCAGCGCCATTTCAAATCTACTAGTGTTGTAAATAAGTCTGAGAGGTATCTGCTGGTTTCACCACCCAGGTTCCCATGCTGGACGTTACATCGCCCGTTCTTGTCCACGAACCGCTGCCTCTTCTTCTTTTTCTCTGGGGGAGGCTGATTGAATCCAGACCCGCTAGATGAGGTGGTCACTACCTGATAATCGTCCCCAAATTTCTTTCGAAGTGCAGACATACTACGATGACAGCAGCGAAAGAAATAACAAATGATTCAATGTTTTTTGTTTTTTTAAAAAAAAAAGTCTGGCTTGTAGTTGCTGCAGTCCTTAATGCCCGTGCGCAATGTCTCCTGTTTGGAAATAAGGCGAGAAAAGTGCGCTGTCTTCGCCCTAGTTAGTCTTGCACCGTCCTCTTTCGCCACACACTGTTGCTACACTCTACAGCCATGAAATATCAATAATGTAAGATGAGTTTACAAACCCCGAAGATAAAAGCCATATGAAAAAAAAGACTAAGCGACGCACAGGATAAGGTATCCAAACGCGCCAGTCGCAGTCCAGGTTTTTACAGGTTTATCAATTGCTGCGTCGTGGATTACTCATCGCTCGTGAAGGTTGGGGCTATATCGACCCGTTCAAAACTGTACTCACGGAGTAAGTTTTCATGCGAAAGTTCAAAATCCCTCAAGTACCCCCATAAAACATCAAAATCTCTGCGAAATTAGTGGTTGGAAACGATGTCCAGGATGAAGCGTCTCTGTGCGCACTTGCGGCTGCGTTGGAGATTATTCGGTTTCCAGTCCTTCCTTTGTGATCAGCGCACATAAGAGACGAATTGCATCCAAGCATATGACTGTAAAAAATGACGAGCTGGAGGAAGAAAATCACTGTCCCACTGTCGTCATTTTTGGCTGCGCGCATCGACGCTATCCGCCAGGCTCTTTTCGGGCACCTTCTCCCCCTCTCTTAGAGAAATGTCGACTGGATTGTCATGGTTTCAGCGACGGAGATCCACCAGATGCTCTTTTGGCTGCTCGGATCCTGCTTTCCCTTCGATTTCCCTGCGCGGCTCCTGCGCACTTCCAACGTTTCCAGTGATGCACTCACTGTTGCCTGGTGGTACTACAAAGACAGACAATTTGGAGGAGGAGGGAAGTGGGTTCGCCTGATTTGGCAGTTGTTGTTTTTTTTTTTTCTTTGTCAAGTGATCAAATATGTGAATTTGCGGCTAAAATAATCACACTGAACGCCACATTTTAGCCTCTGAAGGCCTTGTTGGATTTCCAAATGTGATATAATGATAAAATTATTAACAACAAATAACTGTTAGGTCACATTATGTTTCACAGATACAGCCATGACACATCCTTATTTTATGATGCTTAACAAATATATTTTTATTATTAATCTGTTTTTTTTTCTACATTATATCTGCTGTCCTCCCATCTGTAAGTGGACAGTTACAAATTCACCTGGTTTAGTGTTTGTTCATTTTGGTCACCTGCGCTAAAAGCCACTGATGACCCCACCTCCATCCCCCGGGTGAGTGTACTTGTTTTATTCCACAAATGCTTCACAGGAGATCCCAACAGAGTAACGAGTTCTGCTGGAAAGCTGTTGACACTCACAGCAAACTGTATTAGATCTCAGGGGGGGACAAAGAGCTGCAACCAGGATGCACCGCACAGGATTCACTCATCATATTACCAAGATCATAGACACAGAGGAATACACCCACACCATAGTTACCCAGACTTACCCACTGTCTCTCAAACAACACGAGGGAGGATGAACACCATACCACCACCTCTCTCTCACACATCTCTCCCCACCCCTCTCCATCTCTCTCTCCTTCTCTCTCTCTCTCACTTTTTCCTTCCTCCACTCAATATTGTGATGTGTAGTTTTCTAAATTAGTGGGTTCTGGCAATGCTGCCTTCTTTTAAGATCTAATTATCGCTTAATCAAAAAATCATTGATGATTGCAACTTTGAAATTTACACAGAAACCAGTTTTTACCTAGAGACGTAGCATATCAGCAGTAGGGATCAGTTCAATTTGATTATTTTTACCTCAGAAAGAGTAAATTAATAAGTGAAAATAGAATAAAATACAGGCTTGTTTGCATACAGTTTCATGCACAATCATGTGTGAATTTTTTTTTTCCACGCAGCATCTTCTCAGCCTCTTTATGCTAAAATATATTGTAAATATCTAGCTTGTTGATTTGATTTTTCTGGATCCATTGCCTGAGCTTCCAGCGATCAATATGCTGTAGAGTCAGTCTGATTCCAGGCGAAATCCACCTCTGCTATTATACTGTAGCTCCCTGCGGTTTACCGCATGATATTCCTTGTCCAGTCTGAGCCCAGCAAGCCCTACTGTACAAATGGTAGTTTCTAAAAAAAGCACTAAGACCTGCCTGACATAACCGTTTCCAAATGAACGATTGCGTGGCAGCACAGTGCAATGTTGATGTGCCTCCAAGTGTTGTCTGGGAGGCTCTGTGATTCAGTCCTCTTGAGGGGGACAGACAGGAAAAGATTTCCCCATCAGTCGCCAAGCCGTCATAATTGCCAGGTGAACATTAGCTACAGTTCTGCGGGACTCTGCTTTTATAATGAGTGCAGAGGGACACGGGTCATCCACCATGCATGCTGGCCCTCATTAGGGGGAAAAGGCTATTCATATATTTGCAGAGCAAAAATAAGACTATTAGTTTGCACTGGCCAACAGCCGGCCATGAGCTAGAAATTTTTAATTGCTGTGTTTCACAGATACACTCATTGAAACAAAAGTTTTCTACAGAAGTTTTGTCTAAGTGTCTGTCTCGCATGTAAATTTTTAAAAAATGCAATTAACTCCAGAATACAGTGTGTTGTGGGATCTCACAATCCGTCTGCATTACTGTCTAGTGTTCTTGAGTTTTAAAGCCCCTGAAAACTTGGTTTCAAATCAAAGTATTTTACCATAACATTAAATATTCATGGCTGAATATGCAATAATCAAAGTAAAAAAAAGTGTCTGCTGTATGCAATGATGCAAATAAGTGCACCACTGCTAGTCTATGGCCTCTAGAATGATCAGCCATTTGAAAATCTATAGGAACCCTTATTTGAACCATCATTCAAACATTCCCAATCCAGCTCAACACACGGGCTGTGTCGCTGACAGCTAAATACAAGAAAGAGGTTAAGGTCTGGGCTTGTTCTTGTCACACACCAGGAGGCTGCTGATGTGTAACATTGTGCACTAAATTGGAATATATGCAGATTAGCTCTTGCCCTAATAATGGGTGGCTTTTACATTTTGCTTCTACAAAGTTAAAGGGCATTTTAGCATCATCCCCACAAAATGTTTTTTCCACAACAAAACACCATCGTCCATCACCATCAATGCCCAGCGTCCCGCACTGTATGTAAGTGAACACTGACATCAAACTTTCATTAGTCAATAATGAAAAATACTTTTATGATCTTCTGTAACCCATTTCATAAAAATAGCCTGAGCTAAAACCTGATGGGAGGGTGGGGATGGGATTGATTTATTAATCTAATCAGACCAATGTAGGACATGAGACGCATTTGTCCCCCTCTCTGAATCAGCTAGGATAGCACTTGAGGTCAGTCTCCGGGAAGATCAGCCAATCACTTCAGACAGTCTTCTCTAATTTTCCATCTTCTTTTATAATCTCCACAATCAGAGACAGGGCAGGGAAAACTGCCTCTGCTTTGATGTTAGCTTTGATGGATTTGCTCTTCTATTTCCCCCCATAAATTTGCGACTTCCTCACTAAAAATTCTCTGTAATCTTGTTTTGCCGCTGCAGCATTGATTTTTTGAACTTAAAGCAAACAATCCTCTTCTCATGAAAGACGTGCACTATGATTTTTTTTTTCCCTGCAGAGATGAGGATTTAAAATGATCTGAAAGCATGCTGAAGCACTAACTGGCTCTCCACCATCCTTGGCGTGTAATGTGAAACCATATGGTGGATGAGCAGAGCAGCATCCCTAAACCAGTGATTCCATGGGGTACAGCAACTGGGTCAAAAATATGGAGCCTCCAAGGGACATATGAAATTGTCAGCATCTTGTGGTAATCAAAGGACATTACAGCTGTTCTTGAGATAGAGGCAGCAGCATTTAACCACCAATTGAACCCACAGTGAAGGCAAAGTCGCATCTGATCATGAGGATAATACCTCCTATCGCCACATATTCATAGATGAAAGATTATTATAGATACAGTCCTTAATGGGCACATTTACAACACAAATGAAAATATCGTTCCGGTTCAGTCTGTTGGTTTTTCTTCCCCAGCCAAAAAAACCTTATTTGCTGTCGCTGTGGTCAAAAATAGCATTCGAGCAGGAGTGTTTTTTGCAGAACAGCTCCTGGAGATTGATGATTGATTACTACACAATTACTGCTGAAAGCGGCAGGGCCCCTCCTCCTAATCACTACTTTTCGTCTCCAAATGGAGATTATCACATAGGAGAAGCTTGTTAGAGCCACTTCCTCCCTGCAAATCAATAAAAATTACTCAAGAGATTGCACGCATACATCAAAAATGTCTCGATTGAATCCCCAAGCTGGCTCTGCACATTTACAGACAGGTACTGTATATTATTGTGTGTGTGTGTGCGTGCCTCCTGTGGCAGTGGACCTGACCCCCACTGATATACTGGCCTTAAACCACGACTAATTAAAGCTTCTTTTCGATGCGGGCGCTCTGGAACTTCAGGTCCCCTCAACAATTAAGTGCAGGATTTCTTCTCTGGTCTCCAGTGAGAAGAAAAAGGCACAAGGCACATCCAGAGGGTTGATTATCCCCCCCCTCTCTCACTCCCTCCCCCCTCCCCATTCTGCCTCTACCTATTATTGGATTCACTTAGTTGATGGAGCCCCTTATATTGAGCAGGGACAGACAAGCAGGCCTGCATACGATCAAGCACATTGGACCTACTTGGAGAAATCGGACAGACATTGTACAGCATGGTGTTTAAAGTCGAGGCACGAAAATGTTGAGAGCTTCTTGTCATGATGGTCTAATGGAAACAGGTTAGAGAGACAATCACATAACATGAAGGGAAGAGGTTCAATGCCTGCTGCTGTGTCCTTGAATGTTGCCGGGATAAGAGAGCCAGCAAACTAGAAATGTAAGCTTTTGTGTAAGGAATGCAACAGCAGGGTGAAAAGCAAAGAAACTATCAGTGTTTTTACATCGCCATACCTTAGATTCAACTACTAATTAAAATATTATTGCTTGTTAATATTTCAGAACATAGTATTATTATTAATAATTCCACTCAAAACATATTAATCCCATTTATTTTGTTTTCAAATGATGTCTAACCAAAATGTTCTCTTCAAAAGTATTGATATTGTTCAACGTAGCCTATTATAGTTCATGTTTGTTTACATATTGTAATATAAGTTTCATGACCGGCATTTACCAAATTAGGCAGCACAAATTACAGTCACTGTCTTGTGGTGATTGCAGCTTGGCTGTGCAGTGGTTTTGCTGTCAAGCCCATGACCTCATGAACAGCACTGTCGTACTCATACAGTACCCCAAATCTGCTTCTAAATGATCTGATTGATCAGCTGGCACAAAACATACAGGTAACACTTTACTTACAGTGTATTTAGCATTTATAAGTAAACATTTAAGAAATGGTTTATAACACACTGTAATGTAGTTGTAAAGCAGATATAAGTGTATTTTAATGACAATATATTAGAACACTTGTAATTATAGAAAGCCTTCATATAAAAACTGACATTTGACAATGTTGACACATATTATACATAAATAAACACTTACTACATTACAGTGGGTTATAGATTAATGATTAAAAGGTTGTGTACTGCTTATGAATGATAAATAGGGGGACTTCCTCATATTGGATTACTTCAGAATTATCTTTGTTTTTCAGTTTTAGTCTTCATAATCCTTCATTATCAAACTTGAAATTATTTCAAGTCTGTCCTAAACCAATTGCCAGATGCCCAAATGAACATTGACATATGTTTTTTCTTGCTGTAATCATTCCTCCTGTTCACACTGACCATTAGAAGATCCCTTTATAATGCACTTACAATGTAAGTGATGGAAGTCAAAATCCACAGCCGTCCTTCTGTGCAAAAATGTATTTAAAAGTTTATGAGGATAATATGAAGCTTCAGCCATCCAAATTAGTCAAATCAAGCCAGTATCTTTTAAAGTTACTGTCTTTTTTAGTGTCAAATTCCCCCTTTTTGTTACTATCTTTCCATAGCTGCGAAAGAACAAAACACTGTCTGTCGAGACTCAGAGAGAAATTTTTACTAAAAAGACTGTAACTGTGGAAGATATCCACTTTATATGACTAACTCAGACCTTTACACCATAGGGGGAGGTGGGGGGATCTTACATTTCTCCGGTTTCTAAAGACTTTTTGAGAAAAACAATGATTTTCAAAAATGTTGACACCAGAGCATTGTTAAAATAACAGTTACATGGCTAGGAGGGACATGAGAGGTTAACTGAATAAAATGAGGGAATTACTCAGGATGCAATATAGTCCCAAGCCTCTAAAGACCACAGGATGTAATATAGTCCCAAGTCTCTAAAGACCAAAGGTATGTGTTTAAAGCTTAAAGACATAGCCACAGTTTGATCACTCCTGAGCATATATGAGCTCATGCTTTATATAGTTGTGAAGTGTACAGTCTCCATGGTGAGAGGCTCTGATTATGTTCCACCTTTGTGAGCCACGGTGAGCCACAGATAGCCACAGATAAGGCTTCCATTAGAGCTATTATTTTAAAGCATCTCACCCCTTAATGGACTCCCCCTGGCCCGGCCGCAGACCCACTATCTTATCCTCACGGGCCCAGTTAACCAGCCTGGGTTTTGATTCCTACAGGTGTGAGACTGTCTGAAACCACAGTGAGTCCCCACAGGGCCCCTGCTAAGAGTGTGGTGAGGCGCTGACGTGTTGTCAGTTCTGCAGCAACTACTATTATTACTTCTACTTGGCTACTTGGAGAGGTTTATAAGTATTGTGAATGAGAAGGAAATGAGAGAAATGGTATTCAGGAAAAGTGTGTTATTAAAAAGGTAATGCTTTTTCATGTGTCGTGTACATGCAAACTGCTTATCTGCATTTTTTTAGTATGTGCCATAAATATTTATAGTTTGTCACTTTGTTTAGAGTCACAAACTATAACTACGTGTGGGCGTTGATTGACAGCTGTGATTGATAGGTTGGCTCACCTGCTGCTCTCTCCCTGGCTCCGGGACTTGCACTGAGTCAGACTATTATCGCAATATTTTGGTAAGTTTAATGTTAGTTGATTATGGCATCTGACCTGTTTGCACAATTTAACTGAAGTAGCTAATGTTAGCCGAAGTTTGCACCGCTTGGTGTTCCCAGTAAGATAACGTTCGCTTCAGTCTGAGGTAGCGGGGTGTTTCCAGAACATGAAAGACAACACCCCACACTCCTTATCTGGAAAGTCCTGGCTCTGAACAGAAAATATGGCATCAACCATAAACTGCAACTCTGGGCTTTAAACCAGCTCAAATGCAAAACATATGGGTGACGTCACACTTCGCTACATCTATCTTTATATACAGTCTACAGTCTGCATGCTAAATATGAAGCAACAGCCAGCAGCCAGTTAGCTTAGCTTAGCATAAACACTGGAAACAGCAGGAAACAGCTAGCCAGGCTCTGTTCAAAGGTATCAAAATCCAGCTACAAGCACCTCTAAAGCTCACTAGTTAAAACATCCAAGAAGTGACTGCACCTGGACAAGACATTGCCACACACATGACCCCGGCATAAAACTAGTGTCGTTTTTACACTTCCGTTTTTATACAGAACAAAACAAATAAGGTATATGTTTTAGTGAGCTTTAGAGGTGCTGGTAGGCTAATTTTGTTACTGACAAAGCCAGGCTAGCTGTTTGACCCTGTTTCCAGTCTATGCTAAGCTAAGCTAGCTGGCTGCTGTTTTTAGCTTCATATTTAGCATTCAGACATGAGAGTGGTATGTGCTTATCATCTAACTCTCTGCACAGAGCGCAAATAAGCACATTTCCCAAAATGTTCTCAATCAATCAGCAGTCAGATAGTAAAATGTTATGCTAATAACATTTGCTGGTTCCAGTTTCTCAAATTTGCGGATTTGTTCATTTTCATGTCTTATAGCAATGTAAATTGAATCTTGTTGAGTTTTAGACTTTTGGTCAGACAAAACAAGCAATTTGAATATGTTCCTTTAAACTATGACAATTGCTGATGGACATTTTCCAGTCTTTATTCTATAAATGTCAGAACTGACATTTTGTAGAATAAACAATGCATAAATCAGTCAAAAAATAGAGAAAATAATCACTAGTGAAAATAATCATTAGTTGCAGCCCTTTGGTGTCGCAATGTTCAGAGTAGGCTATTACCTGTTCTCCATCTTCATTGCCCTCTGTTGACCTTCTAGCTCTCTTTCTTTCTGTGTCCCATTCAGGGAGAGTAATTTTGCCTCTCAGATTTGAACAAAGCCAGAGTCACCTGAAAGGTCAAGCCTTCGTTCCTTAAATGTACACAGAATAATGAGCCTTGTCAGAAGTACCTTCATCAGCTGACAATGGCAGGTACCTTTACAGATACAGCGCAAAAAAGGGAAGGAACCATGTGGCTCTTATGGCATGTTGTACGTGAGTTGTCCTCTAACAATCACCATGAAAGACAGGCTGCAATTTACCACCTTTAAAAGCCCACGCACTGAACCCTGCTAATGAGATGTACGGGGGTCTTAAAAGCTTCAATAACAAGGTTTATTGAACAATTGATGCATCGGTGTGATGTACTCCAGTCCACATTTTCATCAGCTGCTTGTCACGGAAATTAATCATTTTTATATGTTCAGTCGAAGTTTTATTTATTTATTTTTTCTACAAAAAAGGCAAAATGTACAAACAGGTAACATCACTTTGAAACCAGTACATTGAAACATTACATTCCTATTATAACACCATGCACTTTAAGCTAATGAAAAACAATAAATGTGTGTGTTTGTGTGTGTAGTATGAACGAGGTGTTTGAATTTTTGTCTGAATGCCAAGCAGGCACTTGGCAAGGATTCAGTATTTAAGCAGCATTGATATTATTTCACCATTTCGTGGGACTGATGGTGATTTCCAAAACACACCGCAATTTTAAAAACCCAAGGTAAGCACTGGCTTTTATTACCACAATTCCAAATATACTGTAACACAGAAATACCTTGCAACCTTTCTACCATTCAATGTCTTTCTCTCCGGGGAGTGTTCAAGTTTTACAGCATCTTAGAAAAATAATTGGTTCTGTATGTACAACAACAACAACAACAAAGGTGATAGAAACATGTTAACAGTATTATATACAATAACATTTCTTGCCAGATCCAGGTCAACAATGTAGTGAAAAGTACCTGTCACATTTGCTGGAGTGAATACTGATATATTGAATACTGACTTGATGAACTATTAACAGATAACTGAATGTTTGATAAAGCATTAATATGACAGTGACCTATTCATGAAATATGTTAATATCAATATGTTGTAGTTTTGTTTTTTTTATATGGAATGAAAAAAAGACTTAACATTCCTCTTTTTCAACAACAAAATTGTCTAAAAACCGATAAACAAAATACAAAACAACATTCTAAAGGCACACACAACTATTCGGCCCCAAGACATGATTTCAAAGAAGAGGGCAATGTCTTAGTAGAAAGGATCTGAAATCTTGTAGAATCTGACAAAGGTGATGTGTTTTTATTAATGAAACTCTCAGATAGCCGTGATACAGTAAGTTGTCATTTTCATGAATTATATTATGATTACTTGCTACTTCCTCTCCTGCAGCCACTTCTCTCATTTTTTCCCCCCAACAGCCTGTTTTAAACTTCCGTATAGTATGTAATCTGTAGATCCAGAGAGCTGCCTCAAATTTTCAAATCTGTACATGTTATACTTCCTGTCTCACTAATACAGAACATTGTCATTAGGTTTAACTTTTCTTTTTAAAAGGGGAGGATGTTATAGCTGCTCTTGACTTTTATTCATTGCAATCTTTTGCTTATCATTGTTCTCCCAACATCTCAAAGTCCTAAACAACTAAAGTAATTAGCTTATCTGTTAATATATTGTCCAATAATTATCAAGAAAGTGCAGTACAGAAATTCCAAAGATACTATATGCTTTAAGTAATTTAGAAACAGCATTGCCATTATATAGTTTGTCTACTAGAGAGTGCTGACATGTTGTATTTTTCAACTGTAAAATATCTCACTCACCACATATCTTATTCACGATTCTTTACTAATCAAATTTAAGGGATCCTGAATTAAAATGTTTAGTAAAAAAAATTATATTTTTGCCAAGAAATCAGTATATACTTTATATCCTCTGTGTTTGACTTGTCTTATCTGGTCAATTTAATCAAAGGATAAATTAAAATTCCATCTATTTTTCTGCGGTGACACTCCCCCCTTAGCGCCCTCCAGGGGGCGTACATTTTTGGTAGCAACTGACAATGTTGGCATTGGTACAACATCTGTGTGGGCGGGCACTAAAAATACTACACAGTTAACCTGCTGGGAGCCAATGTTGTTTGCTGTTGAAAATGCTGTAACCCACAGAAGTTTACAGTGCGTCTCCTAGCAACACTGGCCCTCAAATGTCAGTCAGCTGCTGTCATGGGAAACACCCACCCAGAGGCTTTAAGCTTAGACTCTCACTTTCCACAAATATGTCCAAAAACTGTTTCATCCGCTTTTGAAAAACAGGAAAATGTGCACAAGTTGCTGCAGTATCATTAGAGTTTATAGTTCCTTACAACAAAAGTGAGCAAAATTCATATTTCAGTTCGACTTTAAAACCAAATCAGCTGATATATCATTATCAGATAGATACAGTATCTGCCTTCAATATCCAGTACTGGTTGGGCTCTATTAACAACATCACCTTCCTCTTATTTTAATGTAAATCAAACACAGATATGGAAAAAGGATGAGCAGCAAACCATCTTGTTTTAAGATTGTACCTAAACACCAATGCACTGCATGTACACAGCACAAGGAAGGTCATTTACAGCGCAGACCATCGCAGAGATGTGCCTTGAAATATTCTTGTCATAGATGCTCTTCTGTTTAATCGTTTGTCCAGCAGCTAAGCAGCAGTCTGAGAAGCACAGTGGATGCATGGCTAGCAGCTGGCCCGCACAGTGTGAGTGGTTTGATATCAGTGTCCTCCATGTACACAATCAGACCTCACACATCGTTCTTACTGTGTGGACGTGACGAGATCCCCGATGCTACAGCTCGTCACGTCGCCTGAACGGCAGGTGCAGCTTCTCTCAACTCTGAAGTGAGCTGTAAAAGTAGACGCCTCCGTAATGGATCTCTGTATACGCTGGCCAGGCTGTTAGAGAAAGAGGCGATGTGCGTGGTAAGAGCCACCTGGTGAAGGTGTGGAGAGCCTGGACTGGTTAATATGCGGACGGAGTGGCAAAAAGGGAGGTTGGGGGGGGTGGGGTTGTGAGGTGAGGGATCAGACGCTCAGGGTCATGTTACGGAGCAGCCACTGCTGAGAGCGGCTGCCACTGCAGTCTCTCAGGGTGGGGACCATCTTGTCTTCCTCGGACGGCATGTCTAAACACTGGTTGCTGTTCACATGCAGCAGGGTGAGCCGCTGGAGAGAGAAGGAAGCAGACGAGACGATTACACAGATGCAAATATGTACAAATCAATGTACAAGCATGACACAAATACAAGTTAAAATATGATTTTGTGTTTGAAAACTCTATAATAACTATATACATTCCCTCAGCCTGCCTCATCGACTGCACTTCAACTCTTGTCTAGAGAAAGTTGAGTCCACCTGGATGACTGAGATGAACCTTCACACACACTTCAACTATTGATTTCCCACATCTCACAGCAAACCTTTTTTCGACCCAGTAAATGCCCCGAGTTTGTTACACTCAGAAACTGTAGCTGGAGCAAGCAAAAACAACAGAGAGCATCAAGAGAGCAGGATGTTCTAGTCGAGAAAAGGTGAGATTCCTGCCCCCTTACAACAAAACATACATCGTGTCCGCTCTGTGAATTGAGGCTCCTGTGGGCGGAGAAGTTGTTTGTCTTTGCCACTTCATGGGAAGGATTTCTCTGTGAATTACTGTTGAGTGTCAGTGTAAAATGTCAGAGTCTACAAATAACTATGTTCTCTGCTTCTGCAGAATTGAAACCAAATGTTTATGTTTGCTACTGCACTGAATAATATTTTGGGCATTTTTGTTAATCAGATGAGTTGCTGTAATGTTCAATACCGTTGATGATCAGCACCCCGGTCTGCAGCTTTCTGTTGCTTTCAGCTTAATGTTTTGGCTTGCAAACCGATTGACAGAGTGATTTTAGGCTCCCTGCCCAGCATGAAAAAGTGGGGAGACAAAGTAAACAACTTTCATGAAAAAGTCGAATATCTGGCAAGCCAAAGAGAGATTTTTTTTCTCAGGAGTTGGCGGGCCAAATCAGGAATAAAATGACTGAAAATATTAGATATCTAGGTGGTGTCAGGAGACTTTGCTGAATCTCTAAGTAGGAAAAAGTTTGCCCACACATTTTCCATAAGAGCTTAGATATCTTAAACAGACCACACAGACATTAGATGTAGATGAAGAGATACAGATTTGTTACACCTTTCTCCAAAGAGACTCTCATTAATTTTGCATTTTATTAAAATGACTTTGTGACCAGATGTATATTTTAATGCTGTGACATAAAAAACTTAAGTTAAAGTGATACAATAAGTGACAATGATGCTGCTGCTCCTGCTTCTTACTAATTACCACATCACTATTACTGCCACTTGTTTAAACCTAACACAACATCATGCAATCTTTACACTTTATACTTATTATAGCAACACTTCACAGTGGCTTTGAGCTGACTTGTGTACAGTAGCAAAACTACACCTCAATGCTAATATTTATAGAAACTGGCAAAACAGAAATGATGAGTGGTTACTTGATGATACAGTACTCATTTGACCAAGCTAAAATATCAAAGTAAGATATCAATCAAGCAATGAAGTGTACCAGTTAATGTTTAAAAATGACTGAATGACTGAACTATGATTAGCTACCGCGTTTTATTGATTTTTTTTTTTTGCAGTAAATGGATTTGAAGCAAAATAATTTTCTTGTTGGATGCACATTAAATACATGGATGAAGAAAATACATACAGCACATGTCATTCCTGTGAAGCAAGAGCAAATACTTTGTTGGGTGAGATAATTTTTTGCTTCACTACTCTACATCTATTAAAGAGCGCTGAGAAGGAAAAAACGAGTCCACAATAGGCCTTTTTTTCCCCACAGAAGACATTTTGACATGTCACAGTAGGAAAAGCAATGATTGTAAATAATAAAATGAATAATAGCTTTCATTTAGCTGCTTCAGTTTCAGGGTCCTGATATTGTGCATGCTGGCTCGCTGTCACACTGTCAAGGCTTACTGAGACTCTTCAATAGAGCAGAGCCGTCATTGACGTTATTAGTAACACCTGTGCTTTTCCTACTATGACAAGTCAAAACATCTGCTGTGAAAATGTCCTATTATTGATGAGGCCCTATCAAAATGTGAAATGATTAATTTTCAGTCAAGGGATACATCAATCTATCATGTAATAATAATTGTGTCAGCCATATGTTTGATGATTAATAAACATGGGTTTAATTGTCACAGATCATGGGAGTCATTTTTATTCCATAAATGGTTCTGTCCTCAAACATCCTCATTATTTTTGGAGTTTACTCTGCAGTAGCATACTGTGTCCTCACAACAATATGACCTTGAATGTATCTCCTGCTCCACTCAACATATTGTCCCCTCTTCACTGTCAGTCCTATCTGTGTACAGCTCTGTCACATGAAAGTGCCAGAAGTGCTTTTAAAATGTCCAGACACACAAAAAAACACACCTGTTGTGATGAGCTGAATTTAAACACTGCATGAGCATGTACAACAAAAATCTGTGGCTATCTGCCACATATACTCTAAAGACCACCCGCTAACAACTGGAGGAAAGCTCTCAATGGCCTTGATTGACCATTTATGTTCATTCCCTCAGAAGTAACACGTTTCCGCAATTTCATTCCTCCCTTGAGTTGCTTTTCTTGGCCTAATGATCACATGCAGTGAAGTGGAGGACTTGCAGTGCCTCTGCTGAGGAAAACAATGCCATGACAGAAATTGGAAAAATTATGTTAAATATAAAATGATGTTTATGTTAGGTGCTACTAAGACATCATGTAGCTCTGTCTGTAAACGTAAAGATGTTCAAAAGAAAACCTGCTTCAGAGTTCTGCAGCCTGTTATCTTGGAAGCGATTTTCATGCTAAACAGCACAGCACACATGAAAGAAAATACATGTTAACAACTACAAACCACAATTTACTTCACATGTGGCACTAAATCATGTGCATTGGCATGATTTTTTTTTATCCTGTGGTCAAGGGATAATTCTTCATTAAAAGGAGATTGTGCTTTGACTGTTGACAGAGGATATTCAGACTAATGAGCACACAGAGACGCTCAGGCCATGTTTGATCTTAAGCTATAAAACACAAGGACCTGACATTCTCTGCCTAGATACAAAGAAGTGCATGCACGCGCGCACACACACACACACACACACACACACACACACACACACACACACACACACACACACACACCTTTCCTGAAGTGCACAGACCACCCTACAGGGCACATTTGTTCAAACAGAGCAAGAACAAAGAGAGCAGGCAGCGTACGACCTTACACACCTGCCAAAAAACTAAAGAAAAGAACAATAAGGTAGCTCAACACAAGAGACATTTGACTTTTCTTGCTTTATTAAAAAAATAACTCCTTTTTCACCAGCAGCTACAACTTAGGTAATGCTTCTGTATAGTTCTCCTTCCTCTATATTAAGGGTAAGTAAAGAAAATCCAAAATTTCATTTAATCTAGACTGTTAAAGAAATAAGGTGATGGTTTAAAATAAATTTTTTGTAGAATGTGCAAATGAGAAGCAGTAAAATCAACAAATACTTTTCTTTAAAAGGTATATTCATGCAAAGAGCTTCTCTGAACGGGACCAAATCTATAAATCCTAAGAACCCAGCTTTGGCAATAATGAGAACAATATTTTTTCTTTCATTCAAAGATCCAAACCCACTCTAGTGGCAGAGATGATAGAAGAGGAGTATAACGGCGGAGTGTAGAAAAACCGTTCCACATTTTATGAAAATACTAGAAATGTGGAGGTCCTGTCCTTTGCTCATAATTATTTCATGCCTCCTTTGAGGCAGAGAAAACTCCCATCTCAGCCTCCCTGCAAACCAACCAGTGTCTCCAGAGCAAGTCGTTGAGTGTATGCACAGCTGAGACCAGCTAATTAAATGAAGACGGTTTCTAACCATAAGCCCTGGTTGAGGAACATTATCCTCCCTGTCACCAGGCAGCACACTGGACTCGCTGAAAGGCACAGACTTCCCTTTCAACGTGTGCTTGTGATGACTCTAGGAGGGGATCTGGAGGGCTGAGCCGCTTTGTGGGGAATATAAAAACAGCAGATTCCTTTTGTCTCAGGAAAGAGTCAGGCAACAGTCTCATTTGCTCTAATGGTGCCCTACACTAGTGTATATGCTCTCATCTTGTGCTGGCTATGCCACAAGGAACTCTGAATGTGAAACAGCAAATCAGGCCATCTAACAGCAGGTCACTTCACTGCCGCAATTCTGACACACACCAGCGCCTTCTTACCCAATTTACCCTGCTTGGACACAAAAACTCTGGCAT
Organism: Thunnus albacares; assembly: GCF_914725855.1. Classification (NCBI taxonomy): domain Eukaryota; kingdom Metazoa; phylum Chordata; class Actinopteri; order Scombriformes; family Scombridae; genus Thunnus; species Thunnus albacares. The sequence continues at coordinate 17,317,447 of NC_058116.1, forward strand.
GCTACAGTGAAATTGATCGTTAGCTTTCTGAAAGATACAACAGTACAGGACTCAGAGGTGCAAACTCCAGATAACTCAGCAGAACAGAATTGGCCGCACAGAAAATGAATAACCTGAAGCGGACAGAAATGCTGAGCCAAAAAAAAACAGTCTTTACAAAAGTATGTAAATAAGCAGGCAGAATGGTGAAAAGCACTGATGATTGGGATTCATTTGTGCTACAATATGTACATGGCACACAGTGTACACAGCTGCTTCAGGCCAATGAGAGAGTGGCGTGAGAGGCCAGGTTCACAAAAGGTGGGTTCACAATGAATGATCACTTCAAAAGAACTTGTAAACAATGGCAAGCCCATTTCAATCAGCCATGCACGTAGATAATAAGCTAAAAATAAACACGTTCTCCTCCATCTCAGGCATCACTCGCCATTCCCTGGCGGATCAGAGCACAGCCAGTGGATTTTCACATCAAAATACAATATTTATAGTTAGAAAACAAATGCCAAATGAGATCTAATTCAGCATGAAGACTGGCTAAAGGTCTTGCTGATAGCATCCTATACACAGAGCCATCTTGATGGGACATCTGTCATTGCTTGATGTGCCTCTGCTCTGGTCTTCATGCCTTCTTCCTGAAAGGTCACCAGTAAAAGCTACTTAATGCTTCCTGAAACGATTTGGACGCACATTATGAATAAGACCTGAAAGATCGACATCATGACAACACACTCTGCATTTATCTGTTCTCACTGACAAACACAAGAAAATAAAAAAACAACTCGAGAAACACAGACCACAATCAGCTACAAAAGGAGCCTATTAAAGCCCCAACAGATCGAACTAATCTACTTCAAGTTCTAACAACTACATCACTACAGAGCAGCTCAAATGTCCACCAGCTTCTACTTTAATCCTAATTTGTACTAACCTGCTCACCTCAGGCCCTATAGCCCTCCAGAGCGCACGGGAGCTTAGAGAAAATAATCAGTGGGACTGTAGTAAAGGTGTCTAGCGACCTCCAGGCGCGTGTAGTTGTGGAGGATCCAGGCCTGAATGGGACTGTTGTTACAATACTCCACAGTGGGGCCGTAGGTGCCGTCCTCGAGGCGGCTGATGGTCAGACATGATTGGGTGATGATGTGGAGAAAGGTGTGCTTCTGCGGCAACCCGGGAGTGAAAGGGACAGATGGCAGTGAAGGTAAGTCCGAGAGTGGAGAGAATTGATCCATAAAAACTGTGTTGTTTATTTGATTATGAATCGAACAGCTGACCTTTAAATAAAGTCTGACAATTCTGCTGTGTTAACATGAGATATTTTAAACATTCAAGGCTTTAAAAAAAGAATGTTTTCTTACATTTTGGCAGGTGGTCTTTCTTTTAGCAATAAAAAAAGCTATTGTCTAACTTCACGGTCCAGGTATCATCGGATAATTCGTAATTCATTTAGCTTCGTCTTCACCATAGCAACGGTCGCTGAGGATCATGGGTAGGCTAATGTAGCCGCTTCCGCTATCATACAAAACTGACAAAAAATACTTGATTTCGAAACCAAAATTGCACGGTCTTTTGAATTTGGTTTTCTGGATTTTCGTTGGGAAACAAAAAAAGTAATAGATCACGTGATTTCGTTTTTCGTTTTTGGTTTAAAATGAAAAAAGGAAAAACCACATGACTTCCGTTTTTGGTTTCAAACGCAGAAACGAACTGGCTGAATATCCGCAGATCTGTGCAATATTCAATCCAAAAAGGAATAACGATAAAAAGAATCGGCAAAAACCAAAAACGGGCCGGGTTTGATTGGTTTTTCGTTATTTGATTCTGACACCAAAAACGTCTTTTTGTTTTTTGTTTTGAAACAAATAACAGATTTTCCGTTTTCTGGTTTGTGAATTACAAATGAATTACGAATTATCCGATGATACCCGGACCCTTCACATATATACCCAATTAAAAAATACAGCCAGATAACCGGTAAAATTCACTTGACTTTCCAATTTAAATTTAAAATTCTTTGCGTGAGTAAGAGTAGTGGAATAATTTTGACTGCCACCATGTGATTGCTGGAGCTTATTTCTGGCTGAAACAGCAGAGCGGGTGAAAAAGAAGGAAGGCTGTCTGTCACGGCTGTGAAAGAGGAATGAATGAGGAATATGGAAAAGTCAGGTATTCCTGTGAAACCGATGATGAGATGAAATGTTAATGATACTGTAGTCACCCAAGATTCAGCCTCCGTCCGTCACACGTGGGCTAAAAATAACCTCGGCCACTGACAGCTGAGAAACCCCAATGCTGTTTACAACAGAGACTATTCCTCTTCCTTTATGAATTATTCACTTTCTCATATTAGGAATGCACCCGCAGAAAAAAAAGTGTAATGAATGGATTCCTCTAAGGGTTTGTTCAATGCTTGATGGAAAAGTCCTCCAGGCTTCTCTGTGTCATATCTACATGTTAGCAGATAGGACATCTCAATCACTGCGAGATAACACTGTATTGAGGGCAGTCTTCCTTTCCAACCATCTCCCAGTGGGTTAAAAAAACTGGCATAAATTGTTAATATAAAGGATGCTTTTTGAGTTGTATAATCCATAATGCACTTTGAGTTGGGAGTCAACAGGGCTTGAGGAGAATATTTTAGTTCTCCCATGAGATTCAAAATGTCGTTCTGTTTTCCATTTAAGTCTGAAACATCTGTTTCTGCATTTGATTGAATATTGTAATTGTGAGACTATTACAGTTTGCATAACCAGGAATGTTACTTAATATGAAATTCTGATGTTTAAAACAGTTTGTTCTCTTAATTAGTCCAATTTATTTTTCACTTTATTGCTATTGCAAATGAATAAACTGTGACCCACACACATTTGTATGTTGGGTGACTTCAGTTCTGTGTGGCAAAATTATTTATAATGGACCACACAACACTGAATAGCATTATGATAAAAATCCACACAAGATTAGCACTTCTAGCAATTAGGCTCCATTTCACATCCAGATTTAAATGCTCTAATCTAATGACCACTGACACAGTCACAGTCCACACAGTGTTAGGGGATATATCACTATGACGGGAGCACAGGACTCAAACTATGGGGCAATATTCATAAGTGATGGCTTTTACCTCAAAATCATATTCCCACTTGCCAACATACTGCGTGAAAGGAGAGAATATAAGAGGAGAGACACAGCTGCTGGGTGGAAAATGCAACTCAAGGTCTGTGCTGCCAAAAAAACCCAAAACACTGACATACAGCGCCATCTGCTGGCAGAAAACAGGTATTCTGTTTCCCCACTTTGTACTACCAGCACATGCAATCTCCTCAAACACAGTAAGACACAATTAATCAGCATTTCATCATTTTTTAACATATCAGCCACCAGGAAGCAGTAATGGCCGCCTGTACTGTATTACAGGAGATTGTACTCTATCACAGGGAACATGGATCCTACCTCGGCATCGTACTCAAACATCTGATTGCCCTTCATGTGGTGACACTTGAGCATGACGACAGGCCCGTTGAGGCGAGAAACGTCCAAACAGAGGTCATCTGTCCTAATTTCTTTGTCCGCCGTGTATGAGAACACCTGGAATCAAGATGTCCATGAAAAACATCGGTAATGCCAACATTATTCATCATTTTGAAATGTAAACTGCACATATTTTTTCTTGATTTTATTTCTATTTAATGTGTAATACCAAACCTGATTCAAATAGAGTTTTTGCACTCTGCCAGGGAAGTTTTT